>NW_015557156.1:1285624-1307010 GCF_001515605.1 Sinocyclocheilus anshuiensis
CTATCACACCAGACCGGAGACTTTTCAGATGCACACTCCACTCCACTCCACAAACGAGCGCAGAAACACTAGAAAAAAGGAGGAAATCAATAACTTTTGTATCTTTAAGGATTCATCTATATTTAATTTACAGTTTAGTGTTTGATAACTTTATTCAATTTATGTATATTTCCTACTTGCTGAAGGGCACAGGTAAATATGATATTTATTATAATGGGTTTATGTGAAGTTAAAGTTAAAGTTCACTTAAATGAGAAAAGTTATTTTTTAAATTCTAATAAATGTTAAAATTGATAGCGCTCAATTATACTGTAATGTTGGATATTTTTCCTGTTCCTTATGGACTGTAGTCATATTCTTTTGTTTATGTGTCATTACAGGATCCAGGCCAAGATTCCCGGATCAAAGCCAAAGACAGAGTGAAGAAAGTTAGCTAGTGTGTTATTTCCGTGCACGAGAAGTGATGGTGGAACAAGAGAAGACGGACAGAATCGTTATACTGACCTTCAGTCATAAAAAAAAGATGCAATTAAACAAATATTAATAAATATACTGTCTTTATGTTGTTTGTACATTCATTTGAAGATTAAATGTGAAATTATTGCAGTATAATTATTAATTAATACATTTAGCAGACGCCAAAGCGACTTAAAGTGCATTCAGGCTATACTTTTTTTTTTTTTTTGCCAGTATATGTGTTCCCTGGGAATCAAACCCACGACCTTTTGCGCTGCTAACGCAATGCTCTACCACTGAGCCACAGGACCACTCGTATTTATTGAATTTATTATTATTTTTTATTTCTGCATTCCTATTATATTAATTTATCTTTTTATGACTTTGTAGAAAACCCACCAAAGTTTGCATAAATCAAATGTGTTTGAGTGTGTTTACTTAACCATGCTGACTTCAAAAGAGCAAAGGAGTGGCTTGTGAAATTGTGCATTATGTAGTGTATCTTACCATACAGACATGTGTGTGGGTGTGTGATTGTGTAAGGGTGTTTTGCGGGTTGATTTACGCTGATGTATATGGAGCAAGAGAGGAACACAGAATGCTTGTTTTCCCATAATGCCCCTAAAGGGACAACATTTGCCCATATTCCTCTCTGGGAGCACAAAGCCCTCGCAGTGGGTAAATGGGTATCGATTAAACTTGGAGTTACTTTGAGGCCAGCACTTTTAATGAAAAAATGGGGAAAAAAGATCTTGATCCCTGGCCTGTCATCGGCAGCACAAGCCAAACCGCAAACACAGTGAGAACATTACTCCAAACCACAACGCTGTTCATCTGCTCCCAAACAGACCACACAGCACTAATAGCCATTTGCTGAACAGTTTGGATTTTTAGCTGAATGAATTCACCACAATTGAGTGTTTTGCGACAATATCAATAGCCCTGCACCTATCCACACCTCAAACGAAGCTAAACATATTACGAGCTGGGTTACGCAAGCAGAGATTAAATTAGAAACAACCTAGTTTAAAGCAACCTTATGAAGATAAAGGAAAAGTAATAAATTAGTTGAAAATGAGGCGACATGCCCACAAGCACATGAAACTAAATTATCTATAAAGCACGCACATTGCATGTACAAACAGGCGGCCATTGTTGTTTGACTTCAACTGTTTAAACATGCATTTCAAAGCAATTGAACTCCATGTGGTAAACAATAATGGATAGATAAATTATAGATAGACACTTAATGATAATGTGTACAATTTAAAAAAAAAAAAAAAGCAGAAGGCCAAAGACAGAGTGAAGAAAGTTAGCTAGTGTGTTATTTCCGTGCACGAGAAGTGATGGTGGAACAAGAGAAGATGGACAGAATCGTGTTTGGTTTGGAAAAAGGCCTTAGACGATGCAATGTAAACTTTACCCCCCCCTCCCCTCCAGTGTTTGAATTGTTAGCGTAACTGAGAATGAAATCTTTTTTAAACCTCTTATCAGTTTCTCTCACAAGCAGAGTCATCACTCTTTCACAGTAGATGTAGTTCTCCCTGTTTTGAATTAAACGCAGCTACGTAACACCATTACAGAATGTAGTCTGAGGAACTGATGTCGGCAAAAGCAGGAATCGATGAGGTTTTTCCATTTACTATTCGGTCAGTGAAGCGTTCAGCTTATTTGAAGGCCATTTTGATTCATTTCAGTATGATAAAGGGAGTGAAATGTTTTGGTTACGAAGTTCCTTCACAAGAAGTCTTTTGTTTTTAGCTGTTTTTTTCCCTTTTCGTTTGTACTTGGCGTGCTCGAACACAGTGGTGTTGTGGTGTAACTGCATTAAAGTTGACGCAATTTAATTGTGTTAGAGGTTAAGAGGCTTCTAGTCTTCTGTAGCAGAGTTTAAGAGCAGTTTTATTTCTCACTTGTCTTCAAAGGGATCTGTTATGGCATATTGCACCCAACTATTCATTGTTTTTAGCCGTTTAGTTAAAAACAAAAAAGCAAACTAGAACGTCTGCTGTGTTGGCCTATCACCTTCCTGTCATGTCAAAATCAACAACGTTTCCCGAATTTGCCGTCTCCATCGTGGATCGAATACCTGAAACGGCACACGCTCTAAAAACTCGCAAACTTCAAGCACTGTTTCTTCATGCAGGTCATTTGTAAATGATAATTCAGTTTTGATGAAAATATGCTGAAGACTGTCTGTGAAATGCATTGTGAAAATAAGCCAATAAAGTACCAATAAAGCTTGTAGACAAACTATTTGGGGTTTGTGCCTAATTTGAAGCTCTTTGATATTTACAATGCAGTTTGTCACGTACTTTGGCGCCATCCAGTGGTGCTGTGTGGAAGTGTAGAATTTGATCTGATTTAGTCATTTTGAGCATCAGTCATATTCCTGACATTAACAAGAATTTTATTTCAAATCTCAGATATACTGCAAATGACATTCACCTTGTGTAGTTTCTATGGTATGAGATATTTACATGAGAGAAAGCTGAAAGCTACCCTTATAATAGAGTGTAACAGTCAGGCTCTTTAAATGAAAATCACGATAATATGCTCACACATTTCCTCTTAACAAATTATCTTTGGATGAAGGTGCTTTCAGAACCTGCAGAAAAGTGTGTGTGTGTATATATATATATATACACACACACACACACACACATTAGACATTTGTCCATGTCCAAATGCTTTTAAAAGAAATGTAATGTGTAAAAATAAAAGGACAAAAACAGCATTGTATGGTTTATTGTTTTAATAGAATTAAAACAATTATTTTCTCTCTTTCTCCACACATACAAATATCTATCTATATAAATATACATATGCATACTTGAGTATATGTATATATGCATGTGTTTTTGAAAGAAACGTGTCCGACATTAGCTAAGCATTTTATGTGTTTAATGACTTTTTTTGTTACATTCATTGTATGACATGGTACTAAAAAAAATGTGATTTTATGTAATACTTAAAATAGAATGAATTCAACCAATTTCTACATGCTCATGAAAACAGATATAAAAGAAATAACCCCTGCAACAACCAGTTTAAGCACTGATAAACAGCATAGGCCTATTTTCAGTAGTTCCAATTTTCTAACTAAAAAAAAAAGTCATGTTCTTAAACTGCCTTTAACTCACTGAACTCGGATCAGTCTTCCACTGGCCTTCATGCCTCCAATCACTTTGTGTGCGCAAGAGAGAGAGTGATAAAGTATTGTCCGTGTTGTGCAGCCATTCATTTGAATGAAGATTAGGTCATCCTGTTGTGCTGGAAAGATCATTAGGGACAGGTGTGTGTGTGTATATATATATATATACACACACACACACACACACATTAGACATTTGTCCATGTCCAAATGCTTTTAAAAGAAATGTAATATGTAAAAATAAAAGGACAAAAACAGCATTGTATGGTTTATTGTTTTAATAGAATTAAAACAATTATTTTCTCTCTTTCTCCACACATACAAATATCTATCTATATAAATATACATATGCATACTTGAGTATATGTATATATGCATGTGTTTTTGAAAGAAACGTGTCCGACATTAGCTAAGCATTTTATGTGTTTAATGACTTTTTTTGTTACATTCATTGTATGACATGGTACTAAAAAAAATGTGATTTTATGTAATACTTAAAATAGAATGAATTCAACCAATTTCTACATGCTCATGAAAACAGATATAAAAGAAATAACCCCTGCAACAACCAGTTTAAGCACTGATAAACAGCATAGGCCTATTTTCAGTAGTTCCCATTTTCTAACTCTAAAAAAAAAAGTCATGTTCTTAAACTGCCTTTAACTCACTGAACTCGGATCAGTCTTCCACTGGCCTTCATGCCTCCAATCACTTTGTGTGCGCAAGAGAGAGAGTGATAAAGTATTGTCCGTGTTGTGCAGCCATTCATTTGAATGAAGATTAGGTCATCCTGTTGTGCTGGAAAGATCATTAGGGACAGGTGCGCATGCAGCCAAACAGATTACCAGACTGCCTTTCTGAAATGAACTTTCTATTGATTTCTGGCCTTTTTTTAGGGAGCAGGAGAGGAGAGGTAAGCCTTGTTTTTCTCTCGTCTCGGCTGAGCACAGATGCTTCCGTGCTGGGAAGATAATTTGCTGCATGAAGGGACACTTTCCTCTCATTGGCAAACGCCTCATGCCTGCTCTTCATTCCATTCGCATTACGACTGCTATTTACTCAGGGATAAATTAGAAAGTTGCATCAAATGAAAAATACCAGGGGGGCTAAAGGAGTACATTCATATGGCACTAATAAAAATGGGACATAATCTTGTATTCTGGCTTTTCTAGTGTTTTTCCTGAGATGCTTTTATGACCTGAGGCAAGAAATCAGAAGAAAAAAAACTAAAGAAACACAAAAATAGGACACAAGCAATGTGCTGTCAAAGTTGATTTTGATAGAGAATTGTCAAAATGATGGTGAATAATTTTTCCATAGTGCTTTTCCAAATACGTGACCTTATGAACCCCTTGTATGTGCCCCTGTCAGAGCCGGTTAGCATCTCTCCAAATATGATAAAACGAATACAGACAGCAGCCAAGCGACTTTGCATCCCCCCAAAAAAAATGCAAGCACACTCTCGCAGTGTATGACTGCAAAACTATGCCGTTACTGAAGATTTCTGAAGAGTCACGCCACTAACCAATAATTATTGTAATAACAGTGTCTGCATATGTGTCCAAAACTAGTAACTTGAAGTCATACATTAAATGAATTTGTGTCACAGGCTTCAGAAACCATGCAGGACCCCCAGATTTTAACACTTGTTTTGGACTTGGCTCACACTTTCAAAAAGGCTTCCTTCATGTAACAAGCGTGAAAAGAGAAGTCTATAACATCACATTACTGCTCTGTGGATATGTGGGCTTCAGACAGGCGCGGAGAGAGGAGTAGATTAAGGCAGGGCATTTGGAGCGGAAATTGGGTTCTTTTAATTTCCCTCTGACAATGCTGACAGATAATTGAAAATGATGCTAAGGTAATAGACTCACACACACATACACACTTTGTGTCATGTTGAACCGCCGCTTTCAAGATAAAGGTATGTCATACTTGAGTGTTTTGTGTGTGTGTGTGTGTGTGCATTTCGAAATAACATACTAGCATACTATTTCTGCAGTAGGCTGACATAGGTACACTATGCACAATGCAATTTTTATGTATGCATGGAATAAAGCAGTTATGTTTTTTTGTAGGCCAACCTGCAAGTTCATATCAACCTAGTTCCCTTTAGAAAAAATAGGATTTTTCCTTTGGCTTTTGGATTATTGCAGAAAATAACCTCCGTGACCAACAACAGTTTATGATTAACACGTTTTGTTCATGATAATCTTAACAAATGAACACAACTCTCTGAATTTTGAAGCCTAGATACAATCCCTATAAGTATACAAACACGAGCTATAAATCAACTACATCACTATAAAATCACTACCATTAAATTTCTGACGACTCTTTCAGTTTTTAATTAAAAATTAAAAGTTTGAGTTTTCAATAGCGCGATTATAAACACTACTTCAGTAAAGTTTTAAGTACTTGAGTAGAAATGTTTCTATTGACTTTTTCATCTCTATATTTTGAAAAGGAAATGAATACTTTTACACTGGAAACATTTCTTCAGACACTTTCGTAACATTTGCTACTGCAAACAGTTGGAAATGTAGGCAGCATGTGGCCATACCTAAATCGCGAATGAATCAGTTGAGTCGAATCTTCGTTTAAATTCGATTCTTTCGAATCTGTCAAACCGGTTCGCAAAGAGTCTGATCCGGAGTCACGAATCTGAGTTTAAATCTCAAGACAAACACGCCAAACAATCTGTGGATCTCCATTAGGGAATCTAAAGATGCTGCTCGTGTAAGTTTTAATTTGTAATGGGTCTGAATTAATTTGATACGTGTTTGCTTAATAATTGTGAATGCTATGAAGTAGGCTACTGATGACGTTAAACGATAAGAATTGTTTATGTGATGGAACTCTCCTGCATTTCTCTTGTTTTGTGGTGTTTACATGAGTGCAGCAGATGCTAAGGTTTTCCCAGCGTTTTTTCCCCTTTGCTGTGTTGTTACTAGGGTGTTCTGGCTTGTTTTTAGGTCTTTTCTCTTTTATGTTAAAGTGGATTAATTCCTTTTGTTTAATTTGTAATGTGTCGGATTGTGTCAAAGAGCTATTGTGGTAGGACTACAACACTCTGTTGCCAGTGGTAGGCTATAATAAAACTGACTTGTGGTTTTGATATTGTAGTATTTTTCACATGAAAAATATTGTAACTTGGGTCGATTTCCATAAAGGTATCTTTACGATGATTGCACACCTTATACAACCCTGGTTATACTGCACAGTATTCAGTAGGCTAAGCACTGAGCTTTCTGAAGATAGGCATTGTTTATACCAGGATGCGCATGTCTGTCTTTACATCCAGGGCTATAATCTCACTCCTGCTCACCCTTCACAGATGCTGTTTGGATGTGTGGCAGAACCTCTTATCCAGCAGTGAATATTACCCCATCTACCTCTGCCCTGGGGTGTTAAAAACCCTGTGATTCCAAAAACCTGCACTGACAGACATCAAGGCTTTTCTGTCCACCAATGCACTAGAATTAATAAAAGTTGTATTATCAAGTGAATTATTTGACCACCACGGGACAGATATTTTTCTTAGCATGTCAGCAAGATTACACACACACACACACACACACACATATATATATAGATACAACAGTGTTCTTTCTGGTTCTCGGATCTCATTGGCTGAGAGCCTTTTCCAGTGGTGCGATATTCTAGTGATAACAGAACTCCAACTGTTTCACTCTATCACTCCGATTTCTCATAGTGAGGGTCATGGCAGACACCCAAATCCACTGTAATTTTATAAATAATACAGTTTTTTTTTTTTTGTAATGGAATGTGTTTTTTTTTTGTTTTTTAGGCAAGAATGTAGTTGTTTAGACTTCAGATATGCGGTTTGTTAATAAAGATAATGTTTATTTGAACATTTGCTTCTCCGTTTTCGGAGATGTGAGCTCGATGGTGTCAGCAGCTGTTCAGCGCTCATAAACCCGCCGAGAGCACCTCACCTCGGCCAGATCTTCTGGAATTTGCTGATGGCTCTATTGTGGTTAAACATGAGAGATAATTTGTTTTGGGTAAATCTAACAGGCAGTCTTCGGTCTCATTAATCTATTATTTGTTCCAGAGCAAATAGTTTTGGCTGAGGGAAAAGTCTCATAACAGTTTAAAGGGGTCATATGATGTTGCTAAAACGAACATTATTTTGTGTATTTGGTGTAATGAAATGTTTATGCGGTTTAAGGTTAAAAAAACACATTATTTTCCACATACTGTACATTATTGTTTCTCCTCTATGCCCCGCCTTTCTGAAACGCGTCGATTTTTACAAAGCTCATCGGTCTGAAAAGCAAGGTGTGCTCTGATTGGCCAGCTATCCAGTGCATTGTGATTGGCCGAATACCTCGTACTTTTGACTGAATTGCCTAGCAACTTTTATGATGGCGGTTGTTGTTGTTTAATAAATATTATTATTCAATAAATAATATTTGATATAAATAATAGTAGTATTTAATAATAATATTTAGTATGAGAAATTTTAGTTACATTATTCTGCCATTAGATGGTGACAAAAGACAGTTTTTATGAGTGAGTCAGCAGTAAAGATTTTTGTTGAAAGAGACTAAAACTTGTTGTAAACAAGGAAGTTAGTTTTACTTTCAACAACACCTTGTAAGTAGCCAACAAATGCACTGAGCAGCGCTGTCATCGGAAATCACCCATAACAGACGAGAGGATAGTACAACAAAGATATGGCTTTCCTCAGCAGACATTCAAACTAATGTTTGATTGTGAATATGAGATTGAGCTGAAGAATGAATGCTGTATAAAATGCAGGTAATCACACTCACCCATTCAATCTCTCTCATAATACTCTTTTCTACATAATACAGTGAGCTTTTAATACAGTAATACAATAAACTTTTAATAAAGTAACTCAATGTTCCATCGTTACTAGTTCTAAAGTGACGTTTTCAAATTAGTAATGGAGGCTTGGGCTCAGCTGTTAAACTGAGATTTGAATCCGTGAAGGAAGGAAGTTCCACACAAAAGAGGTTGTTTAAAGACACTGTTTTTTTCTTATGTATTTACACACTCATGCCATCAAACTGTTGTATAACTGCATTATCACACTCGTAGCAGTGCAATACGGCTGTATATCAGCACGCTGTGATTATCTACGGCCGAATCACAGCCGTGCTAATATACAGCCATATCAAAAGCCACCAGTTTATTTTTTAATGACTATGTATAGTGTCTCTATCAGCATGCTGAGGCTATGATTAGTACAATTAAAGAAGCATTAAAAGAACATTTAATTTGAGATTTTTGGGATAAAAATACATATCTCCAGCAGGTGGCAACGTAGACTGTCTGAATGGCAGTTGGCATGACCCCCTCAGAATTGGACCTCAGGTGAAACCACCTCACCGGGCTAAAGAGAGCGTGTCTGCTTCATCGCTCTGGTCCACCCTGTCATTTCAGATCTGTGCAGTGGTGAGAGGACAGACAAAAGAAAAAGAGAAATACATTCTGGTACTCTGACGGATGAGTGTATTATCTGTAGTGATTTTACTCGTATTTGAACCGAGAATAGAGATGGTGGAAATAGGAAGGATTAAAAAAAATGACCATGGTAAACATTTGTCCACTGCTGCTAATACATTTATTGCTACATTTTGTCTCCTTTCCATCACCTCAATGAAACGAGCCTGTGTTTTTGTTAACATATACTCACCTTTATAGTGTGATTACACAGTGCTGACATTTTACTTCTTAAACTTTTATGACATATTTCATCAGCCTGTGTGATGTTTGTTTGTGTCTCGCTAAATAGCCATTCCCCACAGTGTCCAAGTCATTTTCTCATTTATTAAAAATAGACATCATGTTTTTTCCCCTTTCCGTTCTGTCTTTTATTTGTTAGCCTCTCCTTCCATGGGAAATTAAAATGTGGATCAAAGGTCGACTCTGTAATCCAGGGGAGACTTGTAGGAAGTGTCATTTGGCAGGAGTTAATTAGGAGACCACCTCTGGGGTACAGTTACTAATACCACCCTGCGATGTATTAACAGGCAGGAAATTCATTTGTACTCTCTTCCTGTCACAGATTCCCAACAAGAGAGAAAGAGCTGTCTCTGACTGGGCGTGGCATGGAGGTTAAATTTATTCTTAAATAGCATTTCAAAAGTTGCCTGTAAGTATCCAGAAATGACCAAGGTTTGTTTGATTTGCTAGAGGATATTGAGATGGCAGATGGTATTTTATGTCAAGTTCGTTTTGGGAGACTGATGAGAACAGAGAGAGGGACAGAGCAAACAGGCTTAAAAGGATGAATGGAGATTGACTTGAACAATCTGGAGTTTAAACTCAATTATCCTGTTGGAAAACAATGGAAGAGGTCATTGATTTGTTAAACTCAACATGAAATCAAAATTGGCACTATTTACTTACTTAATACACATGCGTCAATCTTGAAGAAGAGATATTTCTGATGGTGGTTGAAGGTGCTTCTACACTCTAAAAACACTGGGTTAAAAACTACCCAATTTGAGTTGGGCTGGTAACATCCAGAGAATTTGTATTCTGTATCTTTATGAATAAAATTGTTTATTTTATGCAAAACATCAGGCTTTTCCATCACACGATAAGACTGACGTGAGCAACAATCGTTTAGGTAATTTACACCGTGTGCCTCTATGTTGCTCTGCATAAAAATGAACGATATACAGCACAGTAACAATTTTATAGATAAAATAAAATGTACACAAACCTGTATTTTGCTGAAGAAATGCATCAATTCGACAGCGCACAGCACTGCTCTGTCCCGAAGAGTACGAAAAATCCCCACGAGAAAAGACTCACCGCTGGGTTATGTCTGACCCAGGATCTGAGTAACACAAAAACTACCCAAACATTGAGTTGTTATGTCTGACCCAGGAGCTAGGTAACACTAAAAAACTACCCAAACATTGGGTTGTTACATTTGACCCAGGACCCGGGTAACACAAAAACTACCCAAACACTGAAAAAATAACCCACAAAAAATGACCAATAAGGCTCAACCCAGCATTTGCTTAAAAAGTCCTCCCAAAATTGCCCCCCCCCTTCTTCTTCTGTCTCTCTGTCTCTCTCTTTTAAGAAAATGGAGTCAAAGCAATTTGGATTTCTCTTCTCATGTGTACTCATCTCTCCTCTCTGAGATCTACAGCAAGACTGTTCTCTGCATTTAACCTTATGTGCAAGGTTATTTATAGGTCACAGATCCAGTTCTTTCAGGACTGTCCATTAATGTTAGAACTGGCTGCCTGCCTGTGTGCATGAATGTGTGTGTATGAGTTTTCGTTGATCCCTTATGTGTGTGTTTATGTGGTCTGAATGCATTCCCATCACAACCTCTGAGTGGGTCTGGTGTATGACACATTTCTCATCTGCTCCTGCTTGTCTGCCCGCCTTTACTGCAGTCCAGGGAGTGACCGGCTCTCTGGTAAATAAGCTACTCTCGTCTGCATGACCTTTCTGAGTCCATCCAGTGTGGAGCAAGGAGAACCGAGCAGATAAATGGAGAGAGACAGAGTCAAGCCAGCACTACGGTGACACCGCTAAGAGGACAGGACAGAGGGGGCACTGGCACAACAATGGAGAGAAAGAGAGGGAGAGAGACAGAGTGCGCTCAGAACAAGAAAGAGGGAAAGGGAGGGTCTCTCTCATAATATCTCCCTCCCTCGCTGTGTCTAGTCCATCTGAAATACGATACTAATTACATTTATTGCCTCCACAAACTCCATCTGAAATTACAGAGCAGGGAAAGGGGAGGGAGGGTGACGGAGGAAGATCACGGAAGAAGAGAGCGAAGGAGGAAGAAAGGTCAACGGGACGGGGGTCTAAAATAGAAGGCGAGGCTTCCATTAAAAAGGCATAAAACAAAATCCATACTTCTAAAGCCCTGAAATTAAAACGCAGTCACTCCTTTCAAAACAAGGTCAACACACGTCTTTTGAGAAATAGACTAACGCATTCAAGGTCGTGCCTTTCTTTCATTTTTTTCTCTCCCAAATGCTTTTGAACATTTGTTCCTCTCTTCTGGTTCAGTTAAAAGATGATTCATATGCTTTTCCCACAAGGAGGAGAAAAGGAGAAAATAAATCAAATGCCTGAGACAAGTAAGAAGACATAGAGTCCAAAAGTTGAAGCTTTTGTTTGGTCAAGCTTTTGTTAGCAGATAAAGGTTGGAATGAAACTCAGAATGAATGGCTTGTCTCGTCTCGCCTCGTCTCTTCTCTTTAGTTCTGTTCTCTTCCTCCTTAGTCTTCTAGCCTTGTCCTATCCCTTTGTTTCATTTTGGATACTTTCTTTCAGTTCTTTCTTTTCCTCATCTCATATTCTCCTCTTTCTCATTTTCTTGTTCTTGTCTTAATTTTCATTTTGTATCATCCCTTCCATCATCACTTCTTCTGCATCTTCTCATCTTTTCTCATCCTTGTCTCATTACATCTCTCTCCCCTCCTTTTTTCTCTTATCATCCCTTCTCTTTGAAATGTTACCTTCCCTTCCGTTTTTCATTTCTTTTCTTCATCTTTTCCTCTGTCTTCTCTTGTTGTCTTGTCCCATCCCGGTCTCATTTTGTCTAGTTTATTTCAATCTATTTTTTCCTCGTCTCCTCTGATCTTCCATTTCATATTATCCCTTCCATCATCTTTCTCTGCATCTTGTCTTATCAATTTATCTCATTACATCTTTCTTCACTTCCCTTTTTCTCTTCTTTTCTTGTTGTTTCTTCTCTTTGACATTTGTCTCATCTTTTCTCTTTGATTCTCTTCCTCTTCCTGTCTTTCCATCTTATCCCGTCTAGTCTCATTCCTTCACCTTTTCCATAATCTCTTCCTCTGCATCTCCTCCTCATCATTTCATCTAATTTCATCTCTTCCTTTCTTCTCTATCTCTTGTCATCCCTTCTCTTCAACATTTTCCTCATCCCATCTCATCTCAATCCCTTCTTCTGTCTTGTCTCGTCCCGTTCCTACACCTTTTGTGTCATCTTTATCCTTTTTCTTCTCAAGTTTTGTTGATGCTCATCTGGTCCTCATCTCTTCTTTTTCGTGTTCTTGTCTTCTGATCTTACCTTTGTATCATCTCCTCCTCTGCATCTGCTCTTCCTGTTTATGTTTTCATCTCATTTTGTCTCTTCCTTGTTCTTCTTCATCTTGTCTCTTCTCTTTGCTTCTCTTCAACCCCTCCTTTGTCTTCACTTCTTGTCCCATTTGTTGTTGCATTTTATCTAGTGTCTTTCAGTCTTTCTCTTCCTCATCTTGTTTTGTCTATGCTCTTCTCTTCCTAAACTCGTTTTTCTCATCTCATCTCTTCTGATCTTCCCTTTGCAGTATCCTATTTATTCTCTCTTCCACTGCATCTTCTCATTTTAGTCTCTTCTTCATCTCTCCTCTTCCTCATTTTCCGTTCCTTCCACGTCTTGTCTTGTCCCTTCCTCGTCTCTGTAAAACTCTTATCTGCTTTTTAAATATATAACTCGCCAGGAAATTAGGCCTTCATTTTATGGTCTTTGAAATATGGCTTCACAGAAGATTAACCGAGCTTGATTTACACAGATACAGTGAGCATGATTATTCATATGACTTTATTTGGTGTGAGGCCTAAACTTTTGGGATCGCCTGTTGAAGGTCGCTTTTGATCAAATTACTATGGACCCTCACTGAGTGTGTGTTTGTGTGTGTGTGTGCTCGTGTTAAATAAAAAAGCACTGTCCCTCATGTGGCCGGCATACCAAGCAGCGTTTGTGTCACGTTAAGATGCATCCTGCATCTCTCCAACCTCCCCTAATGACCTAGCTTCTCTCGCCTCCTCTCCTGTTGCACCAGAAGGATGATTAACTGAGTGTGTGTGCACCCCCTCTTAGAGCAAACGAGCAAAGTCATGAGAAGCCTAGTTTGATTGAAGGATTTTTGTATAAAATGTGCAAGATGAAGCCTTGAGCCACGGTACCTTGCCCTAAATGTCCCATATGAGCAAAAAACCCTTTGCAGAACTTCAAAAACGAAGCAATCTTGTAACTTTGGTTAGGTTACTTCAGTAAAACATGCCTGAGGCCTTTCGTGTTGGGTTCCTGCTTGCTTTTATGTCAAGTGATACATTTATTTAGCCTTGTGGCATTTCAGCGCTACCTATTCTGTCAAGAGGGAAAGGACACATTAACATAACATCTGTCTCAGACTTTGAGTTTTTTAAGAGCCTCTTATGCTCTGAAATTCTTACAGGCTTTGTTTGGAACGTAATATAGCACATTTATTACAGAGTGTGTACTGTTGTATGTACTGTTGTTTACAAATAGTATGTGCAACAGAATGTAGTACATTACTATAAACATTTCAAATCATTTGGATGCAGTTTTGCGAGCAAAAGCAAAATCATTTGAATATATTTTGTCCTCCTATCTCATATTTTTCCCTTAGGGGCTCCGCACTTCTCCTTGACATGCCATATTTGTGAGCATTAATGACATTTGAAAGCTACTGCAGAGTGGAACATCAGTGAATAACAACTTATATTTTGACCTGTTCCTCACAGAGCATCATATGACCTCAAAGGACTTGGACTATTGCATGTGAGTTGTGCAGACTACTTCTAAGGTGCCTTTATGTTGCTTTATTGTTCTTTTTAGAGCTCGACTGTCCTGGTCCCCATTCATTTTTACTGAGTAGTCAGAAAATGTTCTATGTTCTAATGGCACAACACATTTTGTTTTGTGGTATGGGTTTGGTATTACAGAAGGATGAATAGATTATGATAAAATATTACATTTCGAGTGAACCACCACTTTAATACCAGTGCTATTTGTAGTAGTAAAAATATTATTTGCATTTACATTATTGTTCAAAAAGTCTGGAGTCAGATAAAAAAAAAAAAAAAAAATTAAAAGATTTTAAAATTTTTTCATTGGGTACCATTTTTACATTCTTACTCCATTCTATTTCAAATAAATGCAGAATTTTTTTTAAATTATAGTTTTATTTATGAAAGAATCCTGAAAAAAATACACTAAAATTCAGAACAATTTTAAGCAACACTTTCATTTCAGCATTTATAATAAGAAATGTTTTTGAGCCCTAAATCAGCATATTGGAATGATTTCTGAAGGAAAGTTGTAATAATATTTTCCAATATTATTGTTTTTACTGTATTTTTGATCACATACAGCCTTGGTAAGCAGAAGACAGAAAAAAAAGCAAAAAAAAACCAAAACATATATATGACCCCAAACTTTTGAATGGTGATATATAATCCAATTTTGTGTAAAAACATCTTAAGGTTTGGCAAAACAATAACATAAGTCATCAAAATCATGGTTGATATTCCTTAATTTGTTACATTGGAAATTGAAGGTGGAGTGCATTGTGGGATACAGTATTCTGTGCAGTGCTCATATTTTGCGTAGGCGCACTGTTCACAGTATACATACTGCATACTACTATCCTACTAAAATAATGGGCAAGTAGATAATATGCATTGGGAGTGTTCTCATTTTGTTGAGAACAAAATTTTGTTTTTGTCACATCTCTTTATAGTGTGTTTTAGTATAAGCATCTGCCTGTTTGCCTACTCCAGAAACAGTTTGTCTTTGTTTGAGGGCTCCCCTATTGCTCGTGACAGGTGTGCGCGTGTGCGTGAGTGTGACCCTAACTCATTCTTTCACAGGTACGGCTCATTACTGTCTGCGTGTGCAGAGCTTGATGTATCAGCTGAAGAAGCGTGCGAAGAGTTATGAGCTCTAACTCCATCTCCTCTCCTCCTCTTGGCTGTCTTTATCACCCATCACTACCGTAACACCCGCAGAGAGAGTGTGTGTGTCTGTGTTTGTGGGCATACTGTATGCGTGTGTGTGCATTTCAAGCCACACCTGACAAGTGGGCCATCCAGTCCCCTGGGTGTGCAGCACACCTGTCACTGAGCCTGTATGCTTTTTCTTTATCGTCTGTGACCTTCAGAAGGTCATCTCACGCCAAACCCTCCCTCGTGCCCTTTGCGTTTACCTGACCGGTGGTGATCTGTTCTGTTCAGTCTTTAGATAATCAATACAAATGAACTGAACACAAGGCATTCATAAACATAAGCCTGAGCTACAAAACCAGACCTCATCTATAATGATTGTGTGTGTGTGTGTGACAGTGACCTCTGGGTTCTTGTCCTTTGGGGTCTGATTGAAAGTGAAGCAATCAACGGACCCCTCCGGCCTTATCTAATATTTTGTTATGTTGTCAGTAGGGGACAGTGTTAAAAAGTCAAGACTGTTAGCATTTTGTATAAGACAACTGATTATTAAAAACTGGATATTTGTAAAAAATATCAGCATTCAATTTAAAAGACACCTGTAGTGCCATGACCTATAGCACAAGGTTTGTAATGTCAAATTAAACTGTAAAAACCTATTACTTTTTTAAGGCATACAGTAGCTATGTATAGATGAAGATCACACAAATACAATTTATTAAACCTTATAGACATTCTTTATCTAAAGGCTGCACGATTTGGAGAAGAAAAATCAAATCACAATTTTTTTTCTGATAAAACTTTTGCAATTTTTAATAAATTTGTTATTATTGCTTAAATAAAAATAATAAAAAAATATTTAACTGTAAAATAACAAATGAGTATTTAAGAAAAATATAATAATAATAATTATTATATTTTACAGTAGTTAGTAACTGTAAAATTACCGTACTAATATTTATGGCAGTCTTTTTTCATTTTAAAAAGTTAAGCCATTAAACTTTTATTTTGGTGGAAAACCGCAGAGAACACAGTACTATGCTTCACTCTGAAACATAGCATGTATATTTATTTTTTATTAAATTTCAGCCTTTGCAATTTGATATCACAGGTTAATTATCATAGGCCCTACAGCTAAAATTTTGAGTTAAGGAATCAGTTGGGGAACCAATAAGAGCAAACTTTAAAATTTAAGGGGAACAAATAAATAAATAATAATAAAATAAAGAAATAAATATATAGTTCAGTCATGAAACTCTAGATGGCGCAGGCTGACGGGTTGTTAATGTAACTGATGATATTCAGAGAGTTAAACGACTTGCCACTAGCTGATTGGTCCATGCTGCATATGCAGCCAATGAGCTTACTGCCTTGCATTTATATGGCTGGCTAGCTTTCACTAGAGATTCCTGCAGCGTGCTTTCAGAGTTTCTCTGAAACCCTCCACCTTCCCCAGCTCCACCTGTATAGATCTGCTATGGGTTATTTTATATGCTATTTGTGCAGCAGCAGTATGTCTTAAATACTCACGGCACCGTATCGCCATATTCATTGGCAGTAGCAAGTTCCTGTACTTGCTTGCAGCAGCAGCAATAATCTACAACTACAGCAATAACCAACAGCAGCAGCAATTCAGCAGCAGCAGATCTATTCCACCAAGACCAAATACATTAACATTGTCATATCCATCACCATGCTAAAATCTTCTGAGAGCTGTCATGATTGAAATGCCCTTTACAAGCAAACCTGAAATAGTAAATATTGTACAATATTTGTGAGAACATTTTTTCCCCACAGACAACTTTTTTCCCCCTTTTCATCCATCACTACTAATTCTGACTTGCTACTTATTTTAAGTTACTATTGTAGCCACTGTTTTCAGTTTTTAGTTTGTTGTCTGATTACATATCAGTAATTGTTTTATGTTAGTTACTATTATTGTTTTGGTGCACAGTAATAACCCTGACTCCATCAACTGTATTACATTTTCCTTTCTCTGCGTTCTGTTGTTTTGCATTCTGCTGTTTAATGTGACAGTATGCATGCATGTTTTGCGATTGCCTGCTCCATTGCTTCTCAGCGTATTTCTGGCCTCTGTTAATTTACTCAGTCTCCTCTTTTTTTCTCTCTGTCTATATGCCGCTTTCTTTCTATCATCCTTTCTTCTTTCTCTCCAGCTGCTGAAACCACCTGTCTCATTATAACTGTGACACCCCGTCTTTTATTTTTCGCTTACATTAATTTACATCCAGTCCCTTGGGTGCCAAAAGCACCTAGTTTCTCCAGTCTCTCTCTCTTTCTCTCTCTCTCTCTCTCTCTCTCTCTCTACATTATTGCATGTTGAATGTGTACAGTTGTCATTTCGGTCTGGGATGTAATAGGCTGTGTTAAACACTCATAAACGGTCTCACTTACGAGGCACTGAAGCAGCTCTGACAAGGGTCACGCTCGGATCTCTACCTCTCATGACCACACACACACACACACACACACACACACACACACACACACACACACACACACACATACAGAGGCCGTGCCACACACACATTTTGTTGGAATTCACTCAAGTGTACGTTATACACTGTAGGCTGCAGTGGGCCTTGGGTATTGCTTTAGCAACCTGTCAGTGCTGATTTATTGAGACGGGAACACACAGCTGGAAGTCACGATTGTTTGGGTGCAAAACAGAAATTAGATCAGGAGTCCGTATGAACCTCTATAAGACAGCTGTCGGATACATCATGTGCGTGTGTTCTGTAGGCTACATGTACATGTTCACCTGTTTTGAGCATGATAAAGTCATAAAATATGAAAAGGGCATGCAGGGGTTGACATGGTATATGTGTTGTGTTTATCCTTGAACAGTCTATTCATTCATTGCAATATATTACAATATAATTCAGATCAATATATTTCTTACCAAATTATCTGAGCTGTTTGTCTGCCAAATGACAAATGGACTAGTGTTTGGGAAACATATTTGAAAAGGTTTGTATTTTGCAATTAAAATTATGGTGATTAATGTCAGCATTGTGTCTTCTGCTTTTTAACTCTGGGAGGAGCTCTTAACCATGTCTCAAACAGTGCTCAGATTTACCAAGATACCAAAGTTTCTGCAATCAAAAGACACTGAAATTTCTCCAAAATCTAATAGTCTGAGTTTTGCTATCCATATTAATTTAACAGATGTAGGTAAACAGTTTTGTCGGTTTCATGGCCTAATGGTTAGAGAGTTGGACTCGTAACCCAAAGGTTCTCGTACCGGCAGGGATTGTAGGTGGGGGGAGTAAATGTACAGCGCTCTCTCCCACCTTCAATACCACGACTGAGGTGCCCTTGAGCAAGGCACTGAACCCCCAACTGCTCCCCGGGCGCCGCAGCAAAAAAATGTTTTTTACCCACTGCTCCGGGTGTGTGTTCACGGTGTGTGTGTTCACTGCTGTGTGTGTGCTCACTGCTGTGTGTGTGCACTTTGGATGGGATAAATGCAGAGCACTAATTCCGAGTATGGGTCACCATACTTGGCCACATGTCACGTCACTTTCACTTTCACACTTAAAAACTAAGCATGCCTTGCCAACTTCTATCAGCAGTACCCTTCATGACCACAGGGTGGCACTGTTGCTCTTTAAAAGTCCCACTTCCCGATCTTACACCACTGGACCATGAAGTCTCCCTGTATTATCACTAGTTGTCTCTTATCTACTCTGGATCCCTCCTATTGTACTACTTTAAGATAAAGGTGGCGTGTGTTGGACAGCTATCATTCTCTAGCATCTCTCAGATACGCTCAGGGTTTGACAGCGTGAAGGCTGTTAGCACAGAGAGAGAGAGAGAAAGAAAAACAGAGGAAGAGGAGGAAAGATTAACAGATGGCTCCATAACCGAGCTGTAATTGACCGGTGGCAACAAACCACCGCGGCTCTCCTTCTTTTCTCGGCAGGTAGCCTCTCGTTCACACCCCAGCCACCTCTGTTACTCTGTGCACTGATACACTGATGTGGTGTAATGCGTCAATCTGTGATGACCTCTTCTCACCGCTTAGTCATGACAGAGGTATAGATTGAAACATGCTGTGATTATATCTGTGCCCATCTTGTCAGTTACAAAGATATATTTGCCTTTAGGTGTCTTTGTTGTGTCTCTTTAGTGTATTATGTTAGTAGGCGAGTGGGTGTCATAAACACTTTCCAAGGATTTGGGTTCATGGTTTTTAAAGCAATAGAGACACAATTTCCATGTTGTGAGAGATATTTATCTCACAATACCTTTTAGATAAACCATTGTCTAACATAACATAACATAACATAACACAAGTTGCTTTAACCAGGAGGGCATTTGCACAACACCGTTTTCAACTAGAAATAGAAATCTGTTAATTTACACAACAACAGAATTTTGGTGGCCTAAAAATGAAAACATTTGAAAACTGGTTACATAGTGCAGGTTTTTGAAAACAATACGGTTATTGCTTCCATGTAAAATACAAAAGCGCAAATTTGTGAAATGTCGACTTCATGATTATGCGTATTACGTGTTCAGTCTATCCACCTTTTTCCAAATTATGGGAGTAACTTCTATTTGCACTGTAAACAATCAGCTAAAGGTTCGCTCTATGAACGGAATAATAAGCATTTTCAAAAACTTGGTACAATGAGGTGACATTATTTTACTCACCCTTCAGCAATCATAAAAAGAAATTTAAAAGTGTAAAAGCATTAACAAATTTCTTTCGACATACCATGAATAATTCCTAAAGATCCTCCTTCTATCTGCAGCAATATTACGGACGTGTTAAATATCACTATAATATATGTCCATATTTCGCAACAAGTACATTTTACAACATCTGTGTGAAAACAAACCTGGAAAAAGACATACGGATTTCGGTTGAAAAATTAAAGATTCTTAGTGCATTCCAGGGAATTATTCATGATTTAAATCGTCGACCACAAATGCACAGTATATGTTGTCTTTTTTAATTTACTTACAGCGGAATACAAAGGAAACATGAAAATAATCAGGAGGAAAATAATGCAGCGGGCTGAAAAGAGCTATTCTATAGATATTGTTGCTTTGTCATGTCACATTAATATACCAAATGTAACGTTATTCTCCTGACTTATGAAAATAGAAAATGAATGATTTACAGCCCATTCAGTCAAAATGATGGATAAGGATTATTTGTAGTGCAATCTTATGATTTGAAATGATTTGTTGCAGTCTTTTTGTTTGGAACTTCCCCAAACCAGAAGTGCCTCCCATTATTTAAAACGCAGTAGGCTCGTTAGGAAAAAGTAGGATATGACGTACACAGGTGCGTAGTGTTTCTGTATAAAGTGACATCGCCAACTACTGGCCTGGCATGCATAATACAGTGCTTTTAGTTGTTTTCATTGATCCATGTGAACGGGGATCATTTTGACAAATGTGTTATCTGTACGTGAAGCTTTTTTAAAAATGCAGAGTACATCTCGTGTAAACATACCCTAGGTCCGTACCACTTTACCCCTTAAAACCCTCTGGTGCTCTTCGGTAACTTTTGACAGAAAAATTTTCTGTTTTGAATTTTTCAAAATCACAGCTTCATCGGAATGGTACGAAACTTGGCGATTTTTATGGCATTTGGAATGTGAACACAAAAAAAAAATGGAGGGCATGATTCGAGCAGACTAAGTGGTCATAAACAAAATATTCACACTTGTGGTCTTCGGTCAAAAATGACCGACCATAGGAAATGAATGGGAAATCGACAAAAACACAAACATTCTGAGAATTTTTGTGTGTACAATCTACAAATCTGACACCATGCAGAAAAAAAGTACACAGCAATGACAGGGTGAAACTCTAAAACATCAAGATTTAAAAAAAAACTGAATGATTTATAAGCCTTTTGAAATATGCCTGTTGTAATACCTATGTCATACCCATGTCATTATACAAATTTGTGTCCTCATAAATCACAAAAATGCACACACACACACACACACACACACACACACACACACACACTCTCTCTCTCTCTCTCTCTCTCTCTCTC
>NW_015557156.1:1307060-1314363 GCF_001515605.1 Sinocyclocheilus anshuiensis
GACACACACACAGACACACACACACACACACACACACACACGCTCACTCACTCACTCACTCACAGACACACACACACAGACACTCACTCACTCACAGACAGACACAGACACACACACACACACACACACACACACACACACACACAATTATGCACACTCAAATGAATTGGTATGGCTATAAACATTTAGCCAAAATGACGATTTCAGAAAACTGAAATAAGAGGTTGAAATCAGATCAAACCCAGAAGGATTAAGCTCTGATAAAACATTTCTGTTCAGCTGTACATGTGGAAGAATTGACAATAAAGCAGACTTGACTTGACAATTATTGCATAAATATTAATTAGTGCCATGAAATGATCTCAAAATACAAAATATTATTGAACAAAAATATACTACATTGATTTTACTGGGGCGAAAAAAACTTACATTTCAGGTGTCCGGTCACTTTTGACCGTGAAGATCACAAGTGTGACTCCCAAATGAGGAGCACCAGAGGGTTAAAGGGATAGTTCACCCAAAACTGACTCACCCTCATGTCGTTCCAAACCCATAAGACCTTCGTTTATCTTCGGGAACACAAATTAAGATATTTTTCTTTCTGATCCTCCATAGTCAGCAATGCAACTACCATGTTCAAGGCCCAGAAAGGTAGAAAGAACATCATTAAAATAGTCCATGTGACATCAGTGGTTCAACCTTAACTTTATGAAGCTACTAGACCACCTTTTGTGCACAAAGAAAACAAAAATAATGACTATTCAAAACTTTCTTCTCTTCCATGTCAGTCTTAGAAAAACTGGGCTGTGCATGTATGCGCATTCCCTAGTGAACGTGCAATACCTATATACCATGGGCATTCAGTTCTTATAAGTTGTGAATGCTCTGCATAGCCAAGCCATTTGAGAGAATGAGATTAACTAATTAATATTAGTATTACTATAAATTCCTTTGTCATTTGAGAAGTAACTTAATAACATGTTGGGAATACATATGTAACTGTACGTAAACTATTTATTTGCCAAACAACGGTCATTTTCTGCAAAACTGTGCCAGCTACAGAGGGAACCGAGTAGGCAGATCCACACCATTTGGCGCCTTCACTCTATTGCTATGAATCGTTCTTATTATCATCCTGTGTTCTCATTGGTTTGTTGGGTGATTTCATGCACAAGGAAAGCTGACAGTGAATGAAGCTCGCTGAGAAATGTGCTGTTGCTTCCAGATCTTGATTACTGAAAATCACATTATATTTGATGCAAAATTAATTAATTAAATAAAAAAAGTCATAACTGCATATTTTCATGTTTTTTCAAGCAAAGCACATTTTGTAAAAGTCCCCATAAAAAACACATCTTCATATATTTTTTGGCATAGACAAAGTATATGGTACGAGTTATTTGACAACACGCTTCAGCAGACTAATCAAATGATTAGTGATTACTAATACAATATCATTTTGACATAACCTGTTGAAATAATATTCAGTTAATTAACAGTATTTTTAGTACTTAATTGTCACATTATTTTGGCATTTTCTATAGCATGGTGATACAAGTAAGATTTTTCATGTACATTTTTACACAGTTGTGGTATTCTGTATTCATCAGGCTTACCATTCAATCCGATTACAATTATATCAAATTTATTGTAAGAAAGAACATTTTATTTAAATTGAAAGTCAGCCACTAACTACAAATTATTACAAAAAGGTTTCAAACTATATTTAGACATGGCCCAATGCTTGGTAACAGGGTAAACCTTATGCAAAATAATTTTTGCACATCAACATATTTTGAAGATTAGACACCTCATCCAACTTGCCATGTGTTAAAAAAGAAAAAAAAGTAATTTTTTTTTTTTTTTTATTCAGGTACTAGTTTGTACCCTATCCATGGAAAGTGTCCATAATTCATAAAGGCAAAGCAGGGCCCTTCTATGACACACACGCACACGCTCGGTGCCAGCCAAGGCGAAATCCATCAACACTAGACTTTGCCCTTCGCTTAACATTGCTGCTGGCCAAGAAAAAAGGGCAGGTAAAATATTTGTTTGTAGATTAGGACTTAAATCAATAACCTTTAGGACTCAGAGCTTGACTGCCGTAATGGAAACTGACAGCATGGGAATTAGAATTTGATAATGACAACCTGATATTTCCTCCGTCGGTGGAGGAGCCCCCATGTCGGATGTGTGTGTGTGTGTGTGTGTGTGTGTGTGTCTTTTCCCCTCAGCTTCCCCCAGGCGTTTCTTGCTTCCTGTAAATCTCATCACATACTCAAAAAAGATTCTCCGAAAACCTCCGGGCCGTGAGAGGAGTAAAGCTCAAACCACAACAGCAAATAAAGTAAAAATTCATCTGCTCATAAAGCCCTTTACATCGCCCTCTATGAAGTGCTAAAGACTCGGACTGAGCATGTGTGATGCATAGATCAATGGTTTGAAGTGCACCATTCAGGTACTGCATTCAACATTGTAAAGCAATACAGCACATGTTCATTCGATATTCTATTTTCGGTAATGTTGATTTTGTTTAATAAGCATACTTATGCCATTTACCCACCTTCTTATAGTTTGAAACACATATGAGATTCTTTTTGTGTAGAGCGTAAAAGATGCTAGGCAGAACATTCATGCTGCTCTTTCCCATGCAATATAAGTGAAGGATCAGGAGGCTGCCAAAGGGCTCGAGGGTCCAAGAACACTATAAAAATAGTCCCTATGATTTTTAATCTTCTGAAGCAACACAGTGTCTATGTGTGTGCAACAGAGCAAATGTATTCTTTTTTTTTTTTTTAGGACAGTAACGTAAATTTAGTAATATAATATAAATAATATAGGTATACACATATCTACAAATAACATACATTAATTCAGATTAAGAATAAAGAAAACACCAGGCATACATAGTTATACTTTCAAAGAAGAAAGAAAGAAAGAAAGAAAATTAAATAAAAAATGTATATTATATAATGAACTACTTCATAGCTACTTCTGTAGCTATGAAGTTTAATTTGTGCCTCTGTACCTTCAAATTTGCCTCACGTTACACCATTTTGTTAAAAACAATTGTTGAGAGACAACTAAACTTGTGTGAAAATGTGACAAGTAAAGTTGTTTGATTTCAATCACATCAAGCCCGACATGGTTTTAAGACAAGATTCAGCTTATTTAAAATACATTTCTTATATTATTATAATTGATCTAATACATATACTTTTTACATTATAAAAATATATATCTTATCTTAAATTATGTAAAATATGTCATATCTCGCTGACTTTGCATTGGCAACCCTTTGTAATTCTGTAATGTGATGCATTTCCGATTGAAAAAGGATATTCAACAAGAAAAGGCAGGTTGTTTCAAAGGTAATGCAAGTGTGAAAGATTGCAAAGATGATGTTTTTTTCTCTTCTGAATAATGTGCACCACTAAATTGTATAAAATAAGTGTTTCATATCATAAACCTGCACTCTCAAAAATAAAGATTCCAAAAGGGGGTTTTCACAGTGATACCATATAAGAACCAGTTTGGGCTCCTCTTTTATTTTGTTTGAAGAATATTTTAATAATCTAAAGAAACTTTTTTCACTGTAAATATCCTTTTTTTTACAATGGAAATGTTATATGGATGTTAAAGGTAAAGGAAGTCTTCATTTAACTATTGATGCCAATAAAGGACCTTTATTTTTAGGAGTGAATAGTGTAGGGGAGCGCGGGGTTAGTTGTATATATATGAATATTTCCACACATGCTAGCATAACAAAATTTACAGTATTAATTAGTTACCATATCAACATTATATAGAAAACAAATCTGCTATTATTTTGATCTCCAATCTGTTATTTATCAGTTCATATCGTTTTTTAATGCTTTGATAACTAGTAGAAGACACTAAAATTCCAGTTGCGCAGATGGGGCATGTTGTAACACTGCGTTACAATGTGCTATTCTATGACATTAGCGATGTAATTTACACTATTTACTTTAATGAATTTTAATGAGAAACAACGAGAAACAGGTGAATAAAGACTGACAGTCAATGTTTAATGTTTAGAAATTATTATTTCAAGACATGTAAAGCATTTTTGCTCGTTTATGTGGGCCGTCCCAAGCATGGTTGCAATGTGTTCATTGTGTTCAACTCCAAAATCAGATTATTTTGAATTCTTAAACAACGCCATTATTTTATTTGAAAGAAAATAATTATTTTATTTTATTAACAAAATATTTTAGTTTGTCTTGTATATTTTTTTCATTTGATCAGATAACATTTTAAGCTGTCATATGGTCATGTTACAACGTGCCCCTCAGATGTTACAATGTATTTAATGTACGGTAATAAATGGACCATCTGTCTCTGGTTTGAATATTAAGAAAAGTTCTAGATCTCTAGATTTTGAGATTTATGATAACATTCTTCTTAGTCCTGTCTCGAGTTGAGATGTGATCCCATCATGCCTCTGTCATCACCATGGAATCATTGCATTCCCAAGTCTCCATGGTTACCATGTGCTAACTGGATGTCCATCCACACATTTCCACCTCAATGGAACACACCATGCTCAGTGTCTCTCTTTCTCTCTGCTTTATTCCCTCTCCGTCTTTCCCCCACAGGCTTAACATGAGGCACATTCTGAAAAATTAAACTACTCCCACACCTTTCTCCGTCCTTCCTCTGTTGATGGTCCTCTGCTTGCTTTTATACATTTATTTTCTCATTCCGTCCTTTCTCTCTGAGGTGCATCTAAATTCCCCCTCGGGCCACATGCACCACCAAAGGTCAGCACTGGTGAAGGCAATAAAGTATCTGAAGATACTTCTCTAGTGACTGTTAGAATGGGCCCTTCAGACAGGGGAAGGATTTATGGGCCTTCAGGCCTGTGAGAGAGGAGAAGCCTGGGACTCAGGTAATTACCCACCCCCGACCGCGACTGCCAGCCAGGGGCACAGAGATTGAGAGCTATAGCTGGAGTGCAGTGGTCAGGAGAAACATATCTGTAGGGGGACAACAGAGTTTGGCAGGTGTGTGCGCATACTATATGCGGTCATTTATGCATCCATTGTCAATGAAATGCACAAGATACAGAAGAGATCATATATGTCATATTGTCTACTTATGAAGTCACGTCTACATATGCTTTTGCGCCACGTCATTATTTAGTATACAGTTTTCCATTCTTTCTCTGATCACACATCTAACAAGAAGCACAATGCTGTTTCATCACAGGTAGAATAAAACACATACATATAGAGCTAGAACATATGTGATCCTGGTCTTAAGTCGCTTGGGTATATTTGTAGCAATAGCCAAAAATACATTGTATGGGTCAAAATTATTGATTTTTCTTTTATGCCAAAAATCATTAGGATATTAAGTAAAGATCATGTTCCATGAAGATATTTTGTAAATTTCCTACTGTAAATATATTAAAACTTCATTTTTGATTAGTAATATGCATTGCTAAGAACTTCATTTGGACAACTTTAAAGGCGATTTTCTCTATATTTTGATTTTTTGCACCCTCAGATTCCAGATTTTCAAATAGTTGTATCTCAGCCAAATATTGTCCTACCCTAACAAACCATACATCAATAGAAAGATTATTTATTCAGCTTTCAGATGATGTATAAATCTCAATAAAAAAAAAAATGACCCTTATGACTGGTTTTGTGGTCCAGGGTCACATATAGCTTTAATCAAGCTGTCTAAAAGACATAACAAGACTTCATAACGATATTAATCAAACTGATAAATCCCTTGATAACATATTTGGTTCAGATTTAATCTTAAGGTCTTTAAACTCCCTCTCAGGTTTGTACAGTACACTTTTTTCCAGTTTAAATATCTAAAGCTCCAAACAATGAAAACTTAGCAATAACACAAAAACGACTCCTCTCTTGTGTGTGACCAAGTTCAGAATGAGCCATTTTACAGCTTAGATTCAGAGCTCTTTTTTTCATTGGGGAGGAAGTTTTGTGTTATGAAGCTTACAGTATGTTTTTCTAGTACAATGAACTGTTGATTCTCAAAAGATCAAGAAAAAATTAATTGCATCCTCATCCTTTATTCAGTCTTTCTTTCCATGCCACAACACACACACACACACACACACACACACACACAGTCTTTTCTTTTTTGGGGGGCGTTTCCAGCAGCGCCGACCCCCCTCTGTGTGTTTTGTGAGTTTGTGTCATTTCCATGTTGTGTTTACTCCCCACCTGCCACATCGAAACCCTCCCCCCCGCAGAGAGACAACACCTCGGCCCCAAGTACCAGTCGCTTCTCACTGCTCATCAAAACTCTGCCCCACCTCCTCACCACGTTGACCTGCCTCTGAACTGTACACATCTCTGCATGCCTCCTCTCTTCACACCAGACTCGCTCTCTCTTCGTTCTCCAGCGAGTCTCTTTATCCCCATCTGGTCCTCCCACGCAGCTCTAAACTCGTAACCACTCAGAGCACCTTAGCAACCATCTAGCACCCACCCTAGCAACCATCCCTAGCTTCACAGCATTGAGTTTCCACATATGACGTGTTATTTTCCCAGACTAGCTCTGTTATTTTGACCCCCTCCTCTAGAGGGCACCATTGATGGAGGTTCTTTATTGACGGATTGTTTGTCTTTCGTTCTGCCCACCAGGGATCTCTCTCCAACCCACTCTCTGTCTCCAACACCAAGCAGATGTCTCAGGAGACTGCATGGTTCCAGCCGTGCATAAACTATGCAAGTAGTTGCTCAGTGTTTGAAAAGAGACTGAAAAAATCTTCCTCAACTTCAGCTGTAACTGTTGTGGACAGAACTTCAATAATAAGCAGTTCACACAACAGTTTTACAGATCGTCTGATCTATATTGCACTAAATGAGAAGCGCTTTCTCAAAACGGCAAGCTAGAATGTTATTGAATAGCAAGTGAACGATATTTGTGAATTCAACTGTCTATTCCTATTTTATTTAACTGTTTCATTTGGAAAATTATTTAAATGTTATAATTAGGTAAATTTTTTAAGCCAGATATTAAAACTATTATTGCTGTATGTTTATTTGAAGTTGGTGATGCTGTTAACAAGAGTCTGTGTACCGTTTTTGATATGAAAAATGAAACTTTGACTTAAAAAAACACAAACATGAAGATCTAGTGAAGTCTACAACCTAGTGATACGAAATGTTTGGGGTCGGTATACTTTTTTAATGTTTTGAAAGAAGTCTCTTATGCTCACCAATGCTGCATCAACCAACCAACCAACCAACCAACCAACCAACCAACCAGCCAAACCAACCAACCAACCAACCAACAA
>NW_015557156.1:1314702-1316586 GCF_001515605.1 Sinocyclocheilus anshuiensis
CAACCAACCAACCAACCAACAACACTCTTTCT
Source organism: Sinocyclocheilus anshuiensis (assembly GCF_001515605.1). Classification (NCBI taxonomy): domain Eukaryota; kingdom Metazoa; phylum Chordata; class Actinopteri; order Cypriniformes; family Cyprinidae; genus Sinocyclocheilus; species Sinocyclocheilus anshuiensis. Next base: position 1,314,735 of record NW_015557156.1, read on the forward strand.
CTCTCTCTATATGGTTAAAAACAGTAAAATTGCAAAATATTATTACAATTTAAACCAACTCTTTTATAGTTAAATATATTTTAAAATGTAATTTAATCCTGTGATGCAAAGCTGAATTTTCAGCATAATTTCTCCAGTCTTCAGTGTCACATGATCCTTCAGAAATCTTTCTAATATGCTGATTTGCTGCTCAAGAAACATTTCGTATTATTATCAATGCTGAAAACAGAAACCATTTTTTCCTCAGGATTCTATGATGAATAGAAAGTAAGAAATCTTACATATGTCTGACTGAAACCAAGTTTGTTCAACTTGCGTCATGAGACAGGCCTCTGAATATGTGGTGACATCCTTGCCATGAAGCATTGATACTGCTCTGAAGTGTTTATATATCTTACAATGTTTGCGTCCAAAGCCAACCTGTGGAGCAGTCAGAAGAAAAGAAAGATAAAAACGTTTCAGCGAACACATTTCACCAGAAATTGACACATCAATCCCTGGAGCCTGACTGTATCACCTCTCAGTGTTCATGCTGCCCTAACTCTCAATGAAAACTCAAGGTCAGAGCTTTAGGACTGGCTGATAGCAAAATGTTCATGCTCGCCATTCATGCTTTTTTTTCTGTGACGCTTTCATCAGGAGCATCGTCGTGGCTGGCTGCGTCTCTTTTGTCTGATATGGGTATTTGTCCTCCAGAGGTGCGGGGCCACAGTCAGCAGTCGCTGGGTGAAGGCAGATTTTTACTGTGATAAATCGTGGCTGGCTGCGTCTCTTTTGTCTGATTATGGGTATTTGTCCTCCAGAGGTGCGGGGCCACAGTCAGCAGTCGCTGGGTGAAGGCAGATATTTACTGTGATAAAAAGGGGAAGTGAATCTGTAGTAACTGCCATTATACTGAGCAGGAGAGTGTAGTGGATAATTCAGTCACACAGCCCTTGAAATGACAGGCTGATGAGTGAGTGGAAGAGGGGAATTGCAGTTTGATGGCACCCTCTTAAGCAAAGGAGGAGATTAGAGCAGAAATGCGAAAATCAGGACTGCCTTCCTTTAGCTGAAGAGGAGAAAGAGAATTTACAATGTTGATTATGTTGCTGAAAAATTCTTCCATCTTTTTATTAAAAGTAATCCAAGTATATATTATTAAAAACAAGTGCGTTTCAATCTTCACACCCATGTCTGCATTATAAAAATGGAATAAAATTATGTTATTAAAGGATCAGATCAACCAAAAAATGTCGTACTACGAAGTTCAGGATTTTGATTTAAGACCTAACTGTCTTCCTGATGTACACTGTGAATTCTTCTCTCTTTAGACCAAATCAATTAAGCTTATGAGAGCGTAAATTTTTACAAAGCTCATCGTGCTAAAAAAGCGAGGTGTGCTCTGATTGGCCAGCTATCCAGTGTGTTGTGATTGGCCGAATACCTCAAGCGTGTGAAGGCATTTGTTGCATCCAGTGGGGACATAATTACTGATTATAATGACTTATACTGTGTTTTTATGCTTTGCATTGCGTATTGCGCCACGTAATCCGTAAGTGGCAAATCCTTTAAATATAAAAAAACGGTACTTACAGGCTGTGAGTCAGAAGCGCCAGACTGTCCTTGCAAAGCTGGAACTGCCCCACTTTATAGAAACAGCCTTTATGCCACAGACGCAGTGTAGGCTACTGGCTCAGGAAACAGTCCTCATCCTCCATAAAATGTGCAGCACACGTCTGAATATTTGGGTTGAACTGTTCTGGAACAGTGCTGTAAATACAACTTAATCACTGATTTCTAGTTGTGTCCTCTTTTGGAAGGCCAAACAAAGTAGTTTCGCTTTCACAACGAAACACACAGCGACTCCACA
>NW_015557156.1:1316857-1324092 GCF_001515605.1 Sinocyclocheilus anshuiensis
AAGTTATGCCTTCTTTTTTTGCGTGAACATTTGGGTGGCGTTATGCAAATCTTCCCACATTGTGACGTAGACATGTCTTCTTTATGCACCAAGAGCTTGTAACACTCCTTGGAAAAATTGAAATCGCATCATATGACCCCTTTAACATTAATGACAAAGATAGGTACTTAATTAGGAATGCTGTCTGTCCCTTTAAAGGGGTCATATGATGCTTTTTTAAAGATCATTATTTTGTGTATTTGGTGTAACAGAATATGCTGAGGAAGGCATGGATGTAATACTGACACACGTTCAGTTTTCACCCACCTGTTTATGTTAACTTAATCCAAAACCGACTGTGAGATACTCTACACTATAGACATTAGGACTGCTGTGTGTGTATTTGAGCACTGAGAACTGATCGCGCGCTGTATATGAGAACTGAAGAAGTGGAGCGTGCGTGAGAGAGAGCACTTCTATCAGCACGATTCCGCCTATCACTAACTTTAAGTTAACCGATAACGAATTGTGACTCCCGGGAAATATGGGACGTCTGGTCACCTTATCCCTACCCCTTCGGGTGCTGAGGCCATTGTTTCAGATCGCTAGTTTGCGTTTTGGTAGTCTATCACTGCGGCTGCCATACTGAGACTAGATATGCAAACGCCCCTTATCCCATTGCAATCCAATGACAGGGACACACATTTTGAAGGACAAGACAGTAACCTATAGGATGTATTTTGAATGTCCGGTAGTCCTCAAATAACATTATAGTCCTGTCTCGTCTTGTTAACGAAGACGCGGCATAAATTTAGTCATAGTTTTTATCATCAGATATTAGTTTTAGCTCGTCAACGTCTCGTCTTAGTCACAGAAAACATTTTCGTTAACGAATATTTTTCATCCTCGTTGACGAAATTAACACTGTACATCAGTTGTATACTCATTATTAAGGTGCATTATGGGACTAAATGAGCACACTTGATAATTTCCACTATAGATTGAACATGACTTCAGATGGCTGTCCCATCAAATAGTACTCTATATAAAAAGTTCAATGTCGGACTCAGCCAATATGTCAATATTATTTTGTTTTTATTTGTACATTTTTATGTATTCACCTTGAGCACTATATGTATAGAAAGTGATATCACCTCCTCAAAGTGACTGTTGTCTGGTATAAACAGCCTTGAAGGACTTTCATGAAGGGAAATTCACTTTAGTTTGGAACGATGCCATGAATAGCTTCACCTTTCCACGGAGGCTTTCAAGGGTACAAAAATACCATTTGGAAGTCACCCGCAGTAATTGAAATAGCATGCTACCATTCTACGCTTACTACTTATCTTTATCTATTTATCTTTTATCTTTAACCTATATATTTTCATGTAGACACAGTAAAAGTAGTCTGCTACATTGAATTCCCCCTTAAACATACAAACAGGAAATAATAAAAATAGATTATTTTAATTATTGGGCTACCACTCATTACTCTCATTTAGGAGAGGGGGACCTCTGGAGGTGTGGCGGTAGGCTTAATGTTACACAAGTTGCATGAAATGGAAGTGAAACGGCTTCTTAAATGAGGGGAAAAAAATTGAATTTATTGGATTGCTTGGGCACCCCTGTTGGCCACAAGAGATTGGAGGAATCGTTGTGTTCTGCACATATTTATTTATTTAATTATTATTATTACAGTTAGCTAATCAGGACTTACAATAAATCATGTCAGTTTCCAGTCTGATCTCAAATGCGAAATTTGCTGGGTGACCCAAAAATGTTAAACCTGGCCCTGCTCTCCCCCCATGCATTTTGGCACCCTTTTAAAAACTCCAAAAAGCCTTTCTGTTCTTTTCACCTCAGCGTTTCATTCGTCAAAAGTGTTTTCAATTAAGAAGAATGCAAACCAACGACAACAACAAAAATGTAGAATGAGTCTGTCCATCTTGGCTGTAATAGCATTTAGTTCAAAATGCCATTTTAATGAATATTAATGTAGCTAAATGGTTATAAGCTAATTAAATTTTTTCAGAGCCTCTCAGAAATGGAGATACAGAGTATCTGGTGGGCACTGAAGAGCTCCGGAGAATGCCAAAACAGAGTACCACTCGAACGCTCCAACCACCGCACCAGAGCTCACAAAGGGAAGTGCAGGAAGCTGTTCAGTTTCGCATCTTACCTTCAGGTGTCTCTCATTTCCTCTCTACTTAATCAGCATTCAGTACTTCAGGATCTGAGTTTGATTTCTCGTCCGTCACAGAGGTGGAGATTATTAAAATCTGGTCATTATTTCATATCCTAGAATCACAGACAGCATTATTATTACAGTAAGAGCTACTCTTGCATTTGAGAAGTATTAATTACTGGCTTGCTGCAATTATTTATGAGTCATTCAAATCTGTGCGGAGGTTTGAGTTGTGTTGCCTACACTATAAAAATGTTTTGTCAGTTAAACTGAAAAATGTTCTGAATGCGGATGCATCTAAATTAACTGGCTTTATTCAAGTCAAATGTATTATTTAAATAAAGTGATTTTTTTTTCTAGACCTTTTAAGTGTCAGATGAGGAAGAAATTGCTCCTTAATGTAACAATTTACAAATAATGGAGCAATTTTTTATTTATTTAGTGTCATTTGAGTTCTGCATTTGTTCAGTCTGCTGCTGATGCAACCAGTTAGACTTAATCATTATTTCACGAGGCTTGAACAAATTTTGCATTCAGATGAAATGCCTGGTGAAGTCAAGGTGTTAAAATATACTGATTATACCCCAAAAGTTTGACCAGAACACATACCCCATTAATATCTGTCACCAAGCCTGTTTAAACAAGCCTAAATAATACAAAAACACAGGCAGCATGTCCTCACTCCAGCTTAACGGCCTGTGGTCAGAAGACATTTGGTTACTTAGCAAGGGACGACAGGGACGGTCTGATGAACAGATTAGTAGTAAATCAGCAAGAAATACAGCCAGAGAGACAAAGATGAGACGGATAAGGAGAGCGAGACCGTATACAGAGAGAACGTGAGTTAAATGGTGAGAGCACAGAAATGCTTGCCGCCGCCATGTCGTGAAGGCACTGTGTGTTTAGTTGTGAAAGCAAAACTACATTGTTTGGCTTTCCAAAAGAGGACGATATCCTCTTTGTCATGCCTGGAGCTGATCTGTGCTGGTCGCTGAGGGAATACATCAACTTCGCGCTGTGGATATTAACACTGTACATCAGTTGTATACTCATTATTAAGGTGCATTATGGGACTAAATGAGCACACTTGATAATTTCCACTATAGATTGAACATGACTTCAGATGGCTGTCCCATCAAATAGTACTCTATATAAAAAGTTCAATGTCGGACTCAGCCAATATGTCAATATTATTTTGTTTTTATTTGTACATTTTTATGTATTCACCTTGAGCACTATATGTATAGAAAGTGATATCACCTCCTCAAAGTGACTGTTGTCTGGTATAAACAGCCTTGAAGGACTTTCATGAAGGGAAATTCACTTTAGTTTGGAACGATGCCATGAATAGCTTCACCTTTCCACGGAGGCTTTCAAGGGTACAAAAATACCATTTGGAAGTCACCCGCAGTAATTGAAATAGCATGCTACCATTCTACGCTTACTACTTATCTTTATCTATTTATCTTTTATCTTTAACCTATATATTTTCATGTAGACACAGTAAAAGTAGTCTGCTACATTGAATTCCCCCTTAAACATACAAACAGGAAATAATAAAAATAGATTATTTTAATTATTGGGCTACCACTCATTACTCTCATTTAGGAGAGGGGGACCTCTGGAGGTGTGGCGGTAGGCTTAATGTTACACAAGTTGCATGAAATGGAAGTGAAACGGCTTCTTAAATGAGGGGAAAAAAATTGAATTTATTGGATTGCTTGGGCACCCCTGTTGGCCACAAGAGATTGGAGGAATCGTTGTGTTCTGCACATATTTATTTATTTAATTATTATTATTACAGTTAGCTAATCAGGACTTACAATAAATCATGTCAGTTTCCAGTCTGATCTCAAATGCGAAATTTGCTGGGTGACCCAAAAATGTTAAACCTGGCCCTGCTCTCCCCCCATGCATTTTGGCACCCTTTTAAAAACTCCAAAAAGCCTTTCTGTTCTTTTCACCTCAGCGTTTCATTCGTCAAAAGTGTTTTCAATTAAGAAGAATGCAAACCAACGACAACAACAAAAATGTAGAATGAGTCTGTCCATCTTGGCTGTAATAGCATTTAGTTCAAAATGCCATTTTAATGAATATTAATGTAGCTAAATGGTTATAAGCTAATTAAATTTTTTCAGAGCCTCTCAGAAATGGAGATACAGAGTATCTGGTGGGCACTGAAGAGCTCCGGAGAATGCCAAAACAGAGTACCACTCGAACGCTCCAACCACCGCACCAGAGCTCACAAAGGGAAGTGCAGGAAGCTGTTCAGTTTCGCATCTTACCTTCAGGTGTCTCTCATTTCCTCTCTACTTAATCAGCATTCAGTACTTCAGGATCTGAGTTTGATTTCTCGTCCGTCACAGAGGTGGAGATTATTAAAATCTGGTCATTATTTCATATCCTAGAATCACAGACAGCATTATTATTACAGTAAGAGCTACTCTTGCATTTGAGAAGTATTAATTACTGGCTTGCTGCAATTATTTATGAGTCATTCAAATCTGTGCGGAGGTTTGAGTTGTGTTGCCTACACTATAAAAATGTTTTGTCAGTTAAACTGAAAAATGTTCTGAATGCGGATGCATCTAAATTAACTGGCTTTATTCAAGTCAAATGTATTATTTAAATAAAGTGATTTTTTTTTCTAGACCTTTTAAGTGTCAGATGAGGAAGAAATTGCTCCTTAATGTAACAATTTACAAATAATGGAGCAATTTTTTATTTATTTAGTGTCATTTGAGTTCTGCATTTGTTCAGTCTGCTGCTGATGCAACCAGTTAGACTTAATCATTATTTCACGAGGCTTGAACAAATTTTGCATTCAGATGAAATGCCTGGTGAAGTCAAGGTGTTAAAATATACTGATTATACCCCAAAAGTTTGACCAGAACACATACCCCATTAATATCTGTCACCAAGCCTGTTTAAACAAGCCTAAATAATACAAAAACACAGGCAGCATGTCCTCACTCCAGCTTAACGGCCTGTGGTCAGAAGACATTTGGTTACTTAGCAAGGGACGACAGGGACGGTCTGATGAACAGATTAGCAGTAAATCAGCAAGAAAGACAGCCAGAGAGACAAAGATGAGACGGATAAGGAGAGCGAGACCGTATACAGAGAGAGCGTGAGTTAAATGGTGAAAGCACAGAAATGCTTTCTGTTTGACAGAAACAGTCGACAACAACTGCAGCAAAGGAGAAAAAAGAAAAAGAGGATGATTAAGAAGTGACAGAGGGTGTCTTTCTGAGGAGGACAAAGCTTGAAAACGCTTCAAATATTAATCAAGAGCCGTTTTAACACAACACAGAATGAACCTGTCAAAATGGAACTGACTCTGATAGAAGTCCCTGCGTCATGCACTCATGATTTTTGAGGGGAAGTCAGGGCATAGAGCAGAAACAATAATGTACAGTATGTGGAAAAGAATGTGTTTTTTGAACTTTAAACCGCATAAACACATTTCATTACACCAAATACAGTACACCAAATAATGTTCTTTTTAGCAACATCATATGACCCCTTTAAGTACCAGATATGGGTGTCATGCCATAAAATATTTTTTTATACGACTGACTTTGTATTTAATATGAATTTAATAACAATATTGTAAGTTACTAATTATAACACTTTCATTTTACAGAGAGCAAAGAACATTTTCATTCAGTCTAGCCAGAGTTCAGGCACTCTCAAAAACTCCCATTAAAATCACTGAAGCTGTTTACACTGTGAAATGAATATCTTACTTACATTCGTACGCACATCTGCACTTTGTTGTTTCTGACGACGAGAGAATTCGCCAGAAAGAGGTATTCAGTCAGCGAGCAAGTGAACGAAACACCGCGTTTCAGCGATGACTCATCTGAACTTCTCTGATTGGCCATTGCATTCATAAGCTCAACAGAATCGTGTGTGATTGGTTATAATGCGCAGTGCTGTAAAAACGCGTCTGTATTTGGCTCAGCGCCAGCCAGTGAATGCAGATTTGAATTTAGCAGCTGATGATATGACGCACTGAACATTCCAATCACACCGGTGTGATTGTTGTATCAAATATTAAAAATATTATTCGGCTATTTTTTGTCTTTTGGAAGCTGCATTCAAAATCCACTTGGCTCAGAAATCTGAGGGGGCACGTGCCCCCTCACTTTGAATGGGTATGACGCCTCTGCTGCAGTGCAACGGATAAGATATGTGCTGCCAGGTTTATTTATTTTTTTTATACAAAGTTCTGGGAAAATGCAGGCAAACCCAGATTAAACTAGTTAAAATGCTTCATCTGATGCACTTTAAAACGGCTGCTGCTGTGTGGGAACAGTGGGAAATACAGTTTTATATGTATCAACATAGTATTCTATTTCCCTTTGTTATCTTTGTTCTCTGATGTTGTGAAATAAAGGCAATCATTTATCAGGGGTTTTTGGAGGGAATGACTCATGGCTCACAACGACGCTGTTAAATCTTTAATAAGCTTACTGTAACGGCTGAGTGAATGGGCCAGCCTCTTCCCCACTCTTTAAATGTCACCCCCACACTGAGCTTGTAATTAATAGCTTGCATTAGCCCCGGTGACTTAAACCTTGGATATGCCATTTGACAAGTGCATAGACGTCAGATTGTATGCTTATGAATGTATGCTGGTGTCTGCGTGTGTCCTTGCCAACCTTGATGATGCTTCACAGGGTTCAATTGAATCTGCTGTTCTTATAGTCATGAATGGACTTCTGAAGTCTTGTTCTGTCCCTAGAAATGAGAAAATTGCAGTTCATCAAACTCAAACCAAGATATAAATGTAGTTAGAAAAAATTAACTTGTACTAGATAAAAATATATCACAGCTAAATATAATCATAAGTAGCATATATCATCTTAAAGTCAATATGAAACAACATTCGCGAATCATTTGACAACCATAAGGTTACAGATATTTAACAACAACAACAACAAAAAAATACTTTTATGTTGGTATTTTACTAGTTTAAAGTTCGATTTTTAATTTTTTTAAAACGATTTTTAAATTTTTGTGAAAGAAAACATTTTATGTTCACCAAGACTGAATTTATATATAT
>NW_015557156.1:1324450-1337788 GCF_001515605.1 Sinocyclocheilus anshuiensis
AAATATTATTACAGTTTAAAATAACAGTTTTCTATTTTAATATATTGTAAAATGAAGAAATTCTGCTTTGCCATCAATGTCACATGATCCTTCAGAAATTATTCTAATATGCTGATTTGCTGCATAAGAAATTATTTTTTATTAATATTATTTATTATTATTTTGTTGGAGAAAAAAAACGGGTTAAGACACTGCTTAATAATCTTGTGGAAACTGTGATGCTTTATCCATGATTCTTTGATGAATAGAAAGTTATATAAATTTGCAGTGCAACAGTGCAAATTTGCTCAGTATAATTTTTTTCCAAGAAAAATCATGGAGTAAAAAAACACTCAAAATGACTCATTATTTCAACAGAGAGAATCACACTACAGTTCATCTTAAAAATATTAAATAGTGCATGAAAAACACATGATTGTTATGAAAATAATACGATATTTGTAGCATAAAATAAATCGATCAATCTACCCTTCTTACTTGAAATATCCAAGTAGTATTATCATTTTAATTAAAAAGTAAAACAAACTAAAACACTATGAAATAGACATTTGTAGTACTAATAATATAAATGTAAAAATAATAAGTTAAAATAAAAGGGTATTTGCAAACTGTGACATATATGTGACATTTCCTTGTGAAACAGAATATTCAGTAATAAAAAACGTATAGGACATTGGCCCAACCAATATCATGAATCTGAGGCTGTTTTTCTGACCTATGACAAACAAGGGCAGTGTAACAGGCATTATTTTGCAGTTCTATCTGAATCTGGTGGCACAGAAATTCCACAGTTCACCTTTAACACATAAAAAACATTCTTCATGGTCTTGTAAAAAAAAAACTCAGCCTTGCTTTTTATACTATTCACTAGCACCCTTTTGCACATCTGAGCTCATGAATCAATCTATTGAGAGACAAAATACCTTGAAGAGCCTTGCCTGTAAAGCCTTTTCATTCTCTGTCTCTCTGAATGCTTGTTCACGGCAATCTTCAGAAGTTCACCACTGTGCTGGCATTCACTGATACAACAGTACAAAAGCCGGACATTTCTGTTTTATTTTATTTATTTTTTTTTTTTTGAGAGCTTTTAGAGTAGAGAGTAGTGGATTTGTAAAAGTGCAGAAGAAGAACTAGAGATGAATTGTAAAAGGCTCAACCAGTCCCTCTTGACTTGAGTTGATTTCGACCACCCTGGTGTACAGTTGTGTGTGTGTGTGTGTGTATGTGTGCACTCTCAAAAAACACACAGATCTGTGTGCGCAAACCATTTCCTCAAATCTCTCCATTACTCTGTACTGGGCCAGTAAATTTTCCTCCCAAATTAGCATGCTGGAAATGTAGAGATACCGAGTGTGATCTGCTTTATTCACTTGCATTCAGAACAGAGAGAATTGACTGATGAAAGATTCATGTGTTTTGGTGGAGTGATGAGGCCTGGAAACACACAAACAAACCTCCACAGAGTTCAATACAGCCCCCCGTGTCTCTCTCTTCCGCTCTTTTCCTCTCTTAACCCTGAATATATTTGATTGCATGTGAGCTAGTGAGTTAATCGTCACTTTGGTAGTTTACACATGAGAATTTTGGCGCAAATCTGATGTCAGATGTTTGACGTCAAAGTTCTGTTTGTTTAGTTGATGTGAAATACATATTCTGAACTTGGGTGCACAATAAGGAACACTTCTCTAGAAAATCAAGGAGAAAATCTACAATGTCATCGAAAAAAGTGCAAAAATGCTACGTTTAGTGATACAACAGCTTGTCACTGGGGTTAGAACCATTGAAATGACTAATTTGTACCTTATTTACCCCCAAAATGTTCATATTATTATCTTCGAATTGTAATTTCAACATGTTCTCACTTCAAAGGTGTCAAGAACTGAAGCTTGGTCAAATGCCTTAAACGCACAGTATGTAAGTTTCGCCGCTATAAAGACTAGCCATGTTGATCTTTTAACAGGTGACGCAATGACTTGAACCATTTCACTGGATTTAAACTTTGTTGGAAACATTTGGGATACTATAAGTACAAACGTCAACAAAATATATAACATTTTTCTAGAGGTTTTTGGATATTTGAATGGAAAATTCTTACATATTGTGCCTTTAAGGCGCTAAAGGTATCCTTAGGCGTCACAATACCCCTAGGAGTTTCCATTACCCTTCAAATTTTGCAAATTGAAATTGCGAATTGAAAATACGCCTAATGGAAACGCGTAAATTTCGCAAAAACGCCCATATATCGCAAAAAAGTTTTTACGCTCACATGAGGTGGTTTTTCAGGCAATGCGAAAAAGGAATAATCCGCAAAACTGCAATGGAAACGGCTTTTTCGCATTTATAGGTCACATGGTGTATGTAAAAAGTCATATGATCATTCTTCAATGTACTATAACCTCCAAGAAACACATCATACGTGGCTGCTCTCCAGTATAAGGGGCTTTCCCTAAAGTTAATGCTTAGACAATTTACACTGCACACGTCTGCGGTGCAGTGTGGCTCTGATACGGCCACTGAAGCTGATTGCAGCCACAATGCTTGTGTTTATTCCAGAATCCAGCCGCGCCACGCACATTTCTGAAGCGGCTCTCTGTGCTACTTCTGTAAAGATACACGCATACGCCTCCTTTGAATAAATATAGCCAAAATCCATCAAAATCCCACCAAAATGTGTTTTAGTCGCATAACATTGGTTAATGGAAACGCCGTCATTTCGCAATACTTTTTTATCGACGTTTATAAAATATCGCCAAAGTTTTTCACAAAGTTTTGCGCAAATCTGTAATGGAAACGCGCCCAGTGACAACAAACTAGGAACTCCATTGCTTTCAATGAGAAAATACACAAATGTGAAAGTATTCAGTATGTTTGAGTATGATTTTCAATTTAAACAGTCTCAATAATTTTATTTACATACATAAACCTAACCATTTGTCAATATAAAACACAGGGTATAACAGGCAGATACTACTACAGTTACAATTTATATATAATTATTTTTATGTATTTATTTTTTTACAAACATTCCAAGTCTTTTTAGGCCTAATGATTGCTTTGTGTAAGATTGTAGACTTTTTTCGGACAGTTTTTGCAGACTGTTTTTGGCCAGTTTCTGTGACTGTACTTAAATATTTCTTGATCTGACGCACAAGGCAAGCAACCGAAAGCAATGGAGTTCCTAGTTCATCAATATAGTGACACCTGGAGTACCTGTAGCATCTTAGTAGTGCTATGCTTCCGTTTTTGATGCCTTGGGAGTGAGAATGGTTTAGTAATTTCTACCCTAAAGCTACTACTATGACCCTTTTAGGGGCAAATACAGTAAATATATCCCTTTGACAAGTTGTTGTACCCTAAAGGTACAATTTTTGCAATTTTTCTGATAGTGTAGCATTTAAGAGAGGGCCAAATTGCATAGGGCTGGTTTTTAGTCTCAGTCCTGGCCTGCGGTTTGGTGGATGAAGTGGTCCACTCTGCCATGACTCTGCCCAAGCTGATCCAGCTAAGCAGGCAGCTCTACAGCGGGCAGACCGAGCGCACAGAGCTCCTCGGCGCTGCTGAGCCTGATTTATCCCCTGCTACAGCTCCCTCCTTCTCTCCACATGGTCTATCAAGGGTTTCGGGGGCAAGGCTGCTGTGTGCAAGCAATTTGTGTATGTTTGAGGTGCGAATTTGATCAGAGACAGGAAATTGCTAAAGATGTTCTTGTGGCCGCTACAGTGAGCAAGATATCATTAGAAGGTGCTTCTTTTCTCAGGGCCTGAGGCACTTTTAGAGATGGACAGGATGGAGGTGAAGGGGCAGAAGATGATGAGAAGGAGAAAGCGGTGAAGAAAGCGAAGGGGTTGGAAGTGTGGAGAGAATACACGTTGGAATAAAGCAACATGTTTAATATGACCAAGACCTTGATTTTAACATGTGATCGTGTCTCCAAATCCCCACAAGACTGCACTGAATATTTCACGCTAGTTCGATATTCTTCTGATTAACCTGTGATTTCCAGTCCTTGATATTAAGAAATTAAACTACGCCGTCTAGCAATAGCACATTTCAATATTTCGTTTTTTTTTTTTGTATAATAATACCGCCTTTGCAGTAACGATTTTGTACCGTTTGCTTCTGTGCGCTGCTGTATCTCTCAGCAGGTGGGTGTTAACAGCTTCACCGACTGAACTCCTCGCAGAGCTAATGGCCTTGCTGACTCTAACACAACTTCTAACTAGTCTAAAATAATCGAAGGCAGGTTCCGGGATGGCCTTGACCAACGAATGAGCTGCTTCTCACATTGAAGAACTGACTCCTGCTCGAGTTTGATCCAAACTTTCATTCCTAATTGGTAAGTGTGTCGAACCTCAGTCAGAAGAGGGCAAGATTTCAGCAAACAATGTGAAATGCAACATTCTCTGCCAAAATCGAATTAGACATTTGGGATTAGAGACAAACTCTGCAGTATGGAGGCCTTCCAAGATTTGGACACCGCTGTGATTGTGACTTCCAATTGATAGCAGTTTAATTTAGTTAAAATTGTGTAATGTTTGCCTCCAAAAGCGGCAGACTTATAGAAGAAGCAAGAAAAACTGAGCCGTCACAATAAATTATAAATTTGCATACCAACTAAAAGTGATACATTTGAATGTTGTTAGAATTATTTATCTACTAGTTAAAATTTTTTTATTTTATTTTTTTTGCAGGCACAGTTCGTCATTTGTTTTCATCCAAAATGTTGCTTTTCATCTTCCACCTAAATAGACAGAAGTACAGTGCATTCAATGGATTGTACTGTATTTGAACAATGACATGAGGATGACTAAATGACAGAATTTTAATTTTGAGTGAACTATCCCAGTAAGTTAAAAGGGGTCATATGATGCGATTTCAAGTTTTCCTTTCTCTTTGGAGTGTTACAAGCTGTTCGTGAATAGATAAGATCCCTAAAGTTGCAAACCTTTAAGACGTAAGTAAAAATATTATTGAAGGATTGGAAACATATGAGACTGAACGACAGGGTCATATACACATTTGCAACAATGAAGGAGCAGAAGATGGACAAACAGACAGATATTGATTTTTATATTGGTAATATAGAATAGATGCTTATACATTTGTTCTGTTGAAATAAATTCAGACAAATAAGGACCATATTTGTGAGGTATCTAAATGAATGTTTACTGCCTTCTGTTGTATCTATCAACAGAACTCTTCTACAGTATCCTTCAACATCATTTTTTTTGCTATTCAAGACCACCCTTAGCAGCCCAACATGGAATCCATTTTTTTCTTCCATAAAAGTACCTCCTTTTTTGTTTTTGAAGATAGAGAGCTTTTTACCCTGTTTTCTACACTGGCCTTGTGTGTGTGAAGCTGAAAGCCTTTCACTGTATGAGGACACCGTAGTCGAAGTCCTCCATTTTCTATTTGCCCCCAGGCACTTTGACAGAGGCAGTAGCCCTGATTGTAGCACGAGCAAAACAGGCCACCTTCTTTGGAGAGGAAGAGAAAAGAGAAAGAAAGCCATGCAATGTGGTAAAAGATCAGAGGCGAGCTTTTGACTAAATTGTGTTAAGTGCTCCGTGGCCTTAGGGATATGAAGTCCGATCACAATAATTTTTACCCATCATACCCTCTGTTACACTTCATGCTGCTGTTTGCCTTGTTCATAAAAGATGTACGTCACATCTTAGAAGAATGATATCTCATTCTTTACAAATCTGTGAGTTCTTGGCATAAAAATCCATAACAGTGCACCATTAAGTCATACACTGACACTTCAGAATCATCTTATTTTTTTTACTGTAAACTGAACTTCTTTCAGATATATCTCCCTCAAAGTTTGCAGTATTCTGTCTAAGTGAAAACTGATTTGAGTTTGTTATTTTGGCAATTCCGTATAATTGTAATCGAACATGTTTGGCGATGCAGAGGTAATGCTAAGGTAACTCCTGTGCATGTGTGGAAGTCAGGGGAAATTGAAAACCAACAACCAAACACTGTAGTCCCTCCTCTGAAATGACCTATTGAACAGGACACTCTGATGTTCTGGACAGCCATTAACTAAAGCTACAAAGGAATGAGAAAACAAGCCATGGCTGATTTTGTCTCTGGGTGATTCTTTACATTCCAAAACAAGGATGATATTAAAAGTCATCTAGTGTTATCAGTTCCTACAGTAAGTCAAGACTAACACATTTTAGAGCTTGGTGTTGGCTGGTTGTTATTTTCTTTTTTGTGATCCCAGGATCACTTTTCTGTCATGAAAAGACACAAAATAGCTCCAGAATGGACACCGGTACCCTGTCACTGAAAAAAGCCTGCTGTGATTCTGCTAGGTAAGTTAAGGCGTGCATTATTACTGCTTTGCTAAATGTATTTGAGTGAGATATTTTGCATTGCAGCAGTTTTTTTTGTGTTTCAAATGGCAAAATTGTTTATTTGAATTTCAGATCTTCTCATTAAATTTAGTTGCCCAACCCACATGTCCAAATGCACAGCTACGAATAGAAACGAGGTCACCCAGGTTATGTGTTGATGTGAATTTCTGTAATCAGATTAATCAGGTAAAGGCTAAGAGTTTGCAATCATGCCAAATGCCAGATAAGGGAGTTCAGATACAGAACACGGATACAGAGTAATGACTGAAGGCAAAAAGAGACAGAGAAACAGACAAAGAGTGTGCGAGAGAGAGGAAGAGAGATATTGGGACGCCATATGGCTGGAGAAACATCTGGTCGCCCTGGGGGCATTAGAGACTGATGGAGCCGCGTTACTGCAAAAGGAAAATGTATTATTACGATTGAATAAATAAATAAAGTTTGAAGTCATTTAAAGTCATTTGATGCACTAAAAGGTTTGGGAGGCTGGCGAGCACATCTGTCCCCGCAAACGGCCCCAGTTTTGGGCGAGTAGGTGGCGGGAAACTGATTGGATAATTGTGGATAATGGAGAAGGAGCATTTAGGATGAGAAATGGAAGGCAAAAAAAGCAACAAAATACACTGTGGTTCCGTGGAACAGCCTAGTCGGCTGCTAAATTAACGATTTTCTCTTTTTTTTTTCAAGAGAGAACGTTCTGAATTGACATTTAAATGATGTTATAGCCCGGTATTTATGTGATCGTCTATGCAAATCAAGCTTTTACTAAACAGAAGCAACTCTGAATCCACTTATTTGCTGTTGTCTCTGCATTCGAATAATTACAAATAGTCTTTAGCCTGTTAACTTCCATTACTCAGATAATTGAAGGTAGGGTGATAAGGCAGCAACATTACTGTCACCACGTAATGATGGTGTTATACATTCAAAGAGGTTTTTCAATTGCATGCAACTTACTATGAATTCTTTTAAAAACCTTTCTCTGGGTTGTTAGTCTTGTGTCAGTTTGACAGTGTACCATTGTCACTGTGCAGGTGAAACCTTTAAGGAACAGTCCTTATGTAAATTTAAAATCTGTTTGACTTTCTTTTAGTTTGATATTTTCAAAGAATCTTGTTTGTTTTCCATACACGTAAAGTGACACAGCAGCATAAAAGTATTGCATATGACTTTCATGTTATATTCTATGTCATCTAAAATCACATGATACGTACATTTTTGTGAGGATGGACTCGCATTTAAATTATTCACTGATAATCTTCAGTGAATCGAGAATTCCTGCAGCTTGATTCCTGAACGAATCAGTCTGTTTTGTGAATGAAGCATTCAGTGAATCATTTGCAAACCACTGCAAAGAATTGACTCAAAAGAATGATTCGTCCACTGATTCTGTGTCCGTTCTCTTTTCATATTCCTTTTTTGAATGGCTTCATAATGATCATATACAGTTTTGGAAACTAGTTAAGAGTGAGTAAATAATGACAGAACAGTCATGTTTGGCTGAATGATCCCTTTAGGTGTCCAGATTCTTTTTTGGGGTCAATATATATTTTGGGCTATATTCCATCTCCTCTTCCTAGCTGTTGGATTTCTTTCTCACTTGCACACACATACTGAAAAGGCAAGCTTGCCACTGATTTCCATATAGCAGACCTGTAGATAGAGCCTAAACCTCCAGATCCTCAATAGCAGATTGTGAAGAGTTTTCAGAGGGGAGCATATTTTATCGAGTAGCTCGGGTTAACAAAGAGTAATTTATACTCTAGTGGTTTTAGCCAGATAAACAGAATGTAAGAGGACAGCGGTGAGCAGTGGATTCTGCCACACTCATAGACTCACCGAGACCCAGCTGTGCTCTGTTTCCTTATGATAAAACACACAACAAAGACGCAACGAAACAACAAAAAATAGAGGGGAATTCAGGCTTCAGAGATAACAGAATAGTAGTGTTCCTATCAGCATGAGGAGACCTGTATGGTGTTTGTATAGCTGAGAGATGCCGAGAGTCACATTTGTGTGTTTATGTGGTTCACGAGATAACTTAAAGCTTTGCGCCTGCTAATAGAATGAGGAAACAAAAAGATAAATGGAAAGGTGTTAGTACAGGTTAGTGCTCGTTTGAAGATAAAATTTCATTTTGAAATTATAAAGGAACAAATTCTGTCATCATGTACTGTACTCACCCTTATGTTGTTTCAAACAAGTATGACTTACTTTCTTCTGTGGAACCTGAGAGATTTTGAAGAATATTTTAGCTCTTTTCCATAAAATGAAAATGAATGGAAATTGGAGCTGTCAAGCGCCAAAATGACAAACAAGCACCATTAAAAGTGTCATAATAGATCATATGACTTCACTCTGAAACATGTAGGTTCTTTTTGGCATGAAGAGCCTCTAACATCCATGGAACCTTTTAACTGCACAAAAGATTCTTTATAATAAAAAAAGGTTAGATTATTAAAATGTTCACCACACTAGGCAAGGCAAGGCAAGTTTATTTATATAGCACATTTCATACACAATGGTAATTCAAAGTGCTTTACATAAAAGAAAATAAGCCGGATGCACTAAGAAAATAATGGTTCTTTTTGGAATCGTTCACTGAAAGGTTCTTTAGTGAACCCAAAATTGTTCTTCTGTGGCATTGCTGTGAAAACCCCTTTATGGAATCTTTATTTTTAGGAGTGCATGTTCCAAGTCATCTGAAGAGGAACAGACCCGTCCTCCTTTCAACTTTGTGTGTTATGAAACAAGAAAGCCAAGGGGTTTGAAAAGACGTGACTGTAAATGATCACAGACTTTTCTTTTGTGGTGAACTATTGCTTTAAGCCAGAAAATGTTATAGGGAACATTTACGTAGAAGGAAATCTCCTTTCATAAATGAGTTTTGTGTCTCCTACCGAGAACATTTTGAACATCAAGTCATGCAATAAGCAACAAAGCGGTGAACAATAGAAGGAGAAAGGCAATGGATGATATTACAAAACATGTTTTGCTGCAAAACTTCTATTTCATACCAGCTAATTCAAGAAAGTAAGTAATGAGGGTTGGATATCTTGTTAGCTGTGTTTTCATTGAGCGTGCTTTGGCACGAAGCACAGAAAGCCAATGCAGATATTTTAATTAAGCAGCAGAAAAACAGGAAGCCTTACTTGGGTCCAAATCTGTGACAGCAAAACAACATTGCAAGTTATTTTTTGCAAAGTTTTCAAAGATCGAGACTAGACCCCCAACCCCTCCTTCTCAAGCAGCCTCAGTGAGCGGTAACCGAATCTTGTTCTTCTATGCATATGTATAGATAGGAGTTGTTTGAATTTTCCAATGCGTTTATTTTTAAATCTTTTTTATCTTTAATCGTGATTTTGTGTTACTCCACAGTAGATTGTCTTGATGTTCCAAATTATAATGAGATTTATGTTTCTAGGACACCATCAGAAATGAGGCTGTATTCTCTGTGGGATACTCCAAAGTATTTCCTCCCAGTTTTTCTTTTTTTTCCTCTTCTTGTTCTCCTCTCTTTCGCTACTTGTTTTAAATTCAATAACAAGGCAGTGAATGACAGACAGAAGGCAGAGAAACAAAAGGAACAGAGAGAGGCCCCATCAGTGTAGTTACACATCCTAACGAGTGAGTCAGATGGCTCGTACTCCAACTGCGAGCGACGTGCACAACACCAAACAAGCCCTGGTGGGCTCCACACACAACATGCCCTCCGTTGTTTAGAGAACGTGATCAGAGGAACATTAACTCTGCGTTGGGCGTTCTCCTATCTCGTATGAAAAAAAATATTAAAAAACAAAGACAATGGATTAGAATATGAAATGATTTACGTACAGTGTCAGTTCATCGTGAACTCATATGAACTCTAACATAACTTGTGTGTGGTATTCCATCTCTTCTAAATCCATATGATAGACTTGTGTGAGAAAGTCGATATTCATTGATTATCTTCCTCCCAGACTGACGTGGTAGCACCATCTGGGGTCTATGAAAAAAATAACAAATAAAGTAAGGAGAGAAACTATAAATAATAATATGATTAAAAATAATAATATGAAAAATGAGCATTATTTTAAAAAGAGTACTTGGAATGGAAATAATACATTTTAAAAGAACAGAAGTGCAAAATGAATGTGACGTTTTTAGGTTAAGTAAGGGATACTCAACGGTTTGCTGTGCATTAAAGGATTTTAAATGCACGATGCGGAGGCAAATAACCACCCGACATGAAGCGAAGTTCCATGGTCATTTGCCAAGTTATAGACAAGTTAAAACTAATATTGCTCTTTGCAGCGCAATATTTGACCGAATGGTAAAAATGACAGTTATTTTCGTCAGTTACGGCACATTAGCTCTAGCATTCTGCCCGCTTCAAATCAGACACAGAAATGAAATAGTGCGGTAAGATCACATTTATTTGAATGAATTATAGCATTTATTTCAATTAATTATCGAGAGAGAAAGAGAGAGATGACAGTTGTGTGTGCCTTAAGTTACCTGTGTGCTGTGAGTCCCTATCTACAAACAATTAATTACTTCAAAAACAGCGATTTTACCACCTCGTTGCTGAGGAATATAATGTAGCGAACTAGTATCAAGGCTATTTTATTAATAAAAATCGCGGGGAAGCGTTGACAACAAGTTTATGTGTGTGCACACTGCACAGTGCAATCTGCGATCTCCGACTCTTCTGTCTTTGAAATATGGTTAAAATATTCTGCCGAATATACTGACAAGCATTTATGGTAAACTAAGATGTACTTTAATGTCATTTCTAATGTATGATATAATTAAATATATTTCAAATTCATTCAAATTTTCAAATGCAATTCACATTTGTATTGATGAAGTTGCAATTTAGTGGATTATATTAGCCTATATGTAACTTTTTTTAAATACTGAATTATACACTACAGTTAAAGTTATAACCAAGTACTTTATAGGCCTATGTGCTTTAGTATGTTAGTCAACAAATCAAAATAAGTGTGCTTGACAAAAGATGATTAAAACCTAATGTTGTAAAATATACTTTAATTTGACATTACAAAAATGAAGGTAACCTAATCATAAATTATTATTATTTTTTTTTTTTTGGAGTGTAGACATGACCAGACTGGGCAACACTTTAGTTTAGGGACCAGTTCTCACTATTAACTAGTTGCTTATTAGCATGCATATTGCTAGCATATTGACTGTTTATTAGTACTTATAAAACACATATTAATGCCTTAATCTACATGACCATAGTTTAGATCCCTTAAAAATCTTTTATAATGTTTGTTATATTGATGTGAGTTCGTTGACAATTGTTGTTTTTCATTACTACTATTTTTTTTCTTTTAAAATACATAGATCTTGCCATGATAAAAGCCATAGATGCTGTTATTGCACTACAATAAACAAATAAATTAATTAATTAGACATTACAAAGTGCACTTATTCTAAAAGTGTACTGAAGTGTGTTAGGAAACAGTCATGAAAGTGTACTCTCTAAGTTGCCTTTTGTTTCATTAATGTTATATTATTTACAAGTACAGCTTTAAACATTTAAAGTACACTACAAGTGCACATGTATTACAATTAAGTGCACTTATTTTTCACAAAAGGGTTGATCTTGTATTTCACAAATGTAGTTGCTAATAAACCTTACATATTTTATCTCATGAAAATGTACATTTGACCATAAAGCACTGAGTTAGGATGCAGATATAAAGTAAATTGAATGATATTAACAACAGTAACATCTGTAAAGGTGTAAAACATTATTTTTATAGTTATTTGATATTATGAGAATTAAAACGCACCTGCTCTGAGCTAACAGGTAGCGCTGTTTCGTTCAGCTTTTGGAGTGATTGCCATTTTGATGTTTCTCATAAGCTACATAAAGGGCAGAGGAAAAATGGTCACAAAATTCAACCATTTAGTTGCTGTCTAGAGCGACTATAAAAAAAAAAAAAAAATACTGCATACAGGTTTGAATCAATGCAAGGGTGAGTAATAATAACAGATCTTTAATTTTCAAGTGAACTATTCCTTTAAATCTCACCACTGCAACAACTGCACATCATCTGTCAAGCAATCATTATCCAGACCTTATTTAAACAACCCCATCTATCCAGCCTAGATCTTCTCCATGGGGCATCCAGCTTTACCAAGGCAAAGCTTCAGGGAGACTTTCATCCTTGGCCTGAAGGTGTACCATATAGCAGGTTAATAAAGAATGCATCTTAAACTAAATTATGCAGTGGTAAAGGCTCGAAATGAATTCAGCAGGAAGAAGAGAGAGTTGAAATGGGAATTTATGCTTCGCAACATCAGAGTTTGTGAACCTCTGCATGAATGAAGGTTTTGATTAAAGCTTGATGTACACTGGATTACAATAATGTCAAACTTACAAGGGC
Organism: Sinocyclocheilus anshuiensis; assembly: GCF_001515605.1. NCBI lineage: Eukaryota > Metazoa > Chordata > Actinopteri > Cypriniformes > Cyprinidae > Sinocyclocheilus > Sinocyclocheilus anshuiensis. The sequence goes on from NW_015557156.1 coordinate 1,337,220, forward strand.
CTATGTGGACACAATGGACACATGCCGTTTCTGTGAAGCCTTTCAGTTATTATCTGATCAGTTCCTACTTTCTTAATCTGATGCTAGTATTGTAGCTGCACGGTATACTGATACTAAACATTTACTTAAAATGCGATAGCATTTTGCAAATTTTGCTGTCTGACCCAAAGAACAATGTGTTGATATTCAGCATAGTTCAACATTTCAAGCAGTGTAATGTAAATCACAAAATGTATAGTAACTGAGACTGGAAATGCATTAAATATGACTCTTTTTTAACACATTCATAGACTCTGATTTCATTCTGTAATTTATTGATAAATCAAATCCTTATGGCTAGATTAACTAGTCATTTGCACTTTTTGTATGGCAGTATTTAATGATCACCAAAGCCCAACATATGTACGAAAAGAACAATATGGTTAAAAGTTATATGATTTTTTTTAAAGCTATATATTTTATTATATTATGCACATTTACATTGAGTTCAGTGCTTGCATTTCCCATCTTTTAAAGGGGTCATATGATGCGATTTCAAGTTTTCCTTTCTCTTTGGAGTGTTACAAGAT
>NW_015557156.1:1338023-1346706 GCF_001515605.1 Sinocyclocheilus anshuiensis
AATAATGATATTTAAAAAAGCATCATATGACCCCTTTAAATCAGTTTGAAAATATACACTTTTATGTACCTCTGTCTTCATAAATGCACATATATTCCACTAAATCTGTCATTCAAGTGATATTTACCTTAATCTTCTGTTTTCTTCGCACATCACATCATATTTAATCTCAAGCATGCCCTTCATTAACACTGTTGTCTCCTTGGTAACCAAGTATATTAACTTTAAGTATATTAGGTTTATGATTATTTTACATTAATGCATTAGGTAGATGCATTAATCCAAAGCAAAGCTTACATTATATTCAAGTTATATATTTAATTTTTTTGTTACAGTTAATGCATTTTATGGCCTTGGCACATATTTGAGCTACAGGAATTAATACATTGTTTATATTTTTATAGATTGTAAAATTAAATAATATTTTTAAGATTTCATGTTTTTGTAAGGTTGAAAGACCAGGTCTGGGAAAAAACAAAATCTATACGTAAATGGCATGTGACAACTAACGAATGCATGTTAATATACTTAACCTTATTAATAAAATCAAACTGCTAGTAGCTAAAGAAACACAGTATTTTCGTAAATCTTAATCATTATTAATCATACATTTTTGACAACCTTAGCCTTACTTCTTCAATTGCCCAAGGCTGTTTATTTGTTGGCTAAAGTTTTGATTTAGTATCGACAGGTACCAGAGTCTGGTATCATATGAATCTGTAATACTGTACAAACAAATAAATTCAACATCAAGTTCAGTGTCTTTGGTGAGCATTTTTAAAAGTTCTCCTCTATTGATGCTGTTTACGGTACATTTATGTTAATAAACAAACTCTGGGCTTTGTGGGGCCAAGCTTGATAGTATTTTTTAATACCTAAAATCGATAAAAGTTACTTATTACAACTTCAGATCACCCCTCCCCACAAATACTGTGTTGTTTTCCTCTTGAGAGAAAGCTCCTCTAAATGGATGGCAGGAACAAAATGCAGCAACCTGGCTTTTACCAACAGAGTAATCTTAGGGGAAAAGCAACAGTCTCCCCTGAGAGAACAGGACTCTGGATTGGAGGGAGTCCAAGGGGAAACACTGAAATGCAGATACTATAGGTGGCGACTGTGCTGCGTATGCAAAACTGTGATGATGTGCAGTTTTGTTCACCTTCTGTACACCTGTTCATTAACACGCATTGTTTGACCATCGTAATCAACAAAGGATAATTAGTGGTGCTAAAGCTTGCTATTGTTCATATACTGTATAAGTTGTGTATATATTGTAACATATATTGATGCCTGAAGCTGTACTGTTTATTACCATATTGTTATATTGGTGCATATAAAAGAAAATAATTAAATATCCTTATGTTTATTTAGTTACATTCAGTGTGGACAACATGCCTTGATTATTTTAAACTAGATTTGATTTGTGTTTAGGTTTTTACATTAAGCATTATAAATCTACTTGGCACCAGTGCCGGTTTGGTTGAAGTTTGCTTTCTCCGATTCTCTGAAAAGCCAGTGCGAATACATAAATATTGAGATTGTGACTATCTCCAAAAGGCCGAAAAGTATTGAAATACATTTTTTAGCTATATCGCCCATCTCTACTTAATAATATGCTGTTTTTTTGTGAGGATAACCTTTAAACATCGAGGATGTCTTTCTCCTACAGCTGAGGGCAGACTGTGAGCATGAAAGTTCAGGTCAGAGAAGAAATCATGAAGCTGAAGAGCAAGGGGGTAGTTCCCATCACCGCATGCACTTAAGCAATCAAATGGAAGAATCCAGAGTGGCTACTTTATTCTGCCATTAATGACCTCTTGGCTCAGCACTAAAATGGAGAAACTTATGGTGCTTCAGGCTTATATTTGACATGAGGGACCAGGCCTGCATTTACCTTGCTTAATTTATATTTTTAATTTGCCACAATATGTTCGTCCCATTGTGATCATTTAGAAGTTATTTATTCATAACTATTGGCTCTCATACAATGAATAGCACTTTCACTATATTATAGTGCAATTAAGTGTTAAGTTAAATTAAATTAAATAAATACTACAATGACACTGGTCTGCTTTTAGGAGATGAATTGGTAACACTTTTTAAATACCTATTGGAAAGAGAAATTACACACGAGATCTCTTTAATATCTCAATGGTTTCTCCTAGACAGCAATGGGATGAGTGGAAAACAATCTCAAACAAATTAAGATGTTTCTACCCTTTACATTTTTCTCTTGAGAAAACAGTACAGTTATCTCTGTTTTTAGAGTTTTAGATCTCAACAATGTCTGCTCAGATTTGCAAAGATATCAAAGAAATAAAAATAAGAGATTTTTGTAATGTAGTGCAAATGTAGTTCACTTGTAATATAGTGAATAAGTGGTATGGACGGTTTATATTGTGCTTTATATCCTTCTTAGCACTTGGGAATATACATTATCAATCATTTTGTTGTATTGTTGTTGTTTTGTGTTAATTTCAGGGGTTTGAAAAAGCTTACCAAAGCGAAATTTTCGGGAAAAGTCTGGTCTGTAGTGATGATGGCATTGGTAGGTGTGGCTTTGAGGCTCCGCCCTCTTTGACTTGGAAATCTTCTCTGGTTAATTTCTTCAGTTCGGTCTATCGAAATCAGATGTCTGTGAATGAAAACATGAACACACTCGAGAGCTGCTTTATAGTGGAAACTGAAGTTCTGTCATGACAACTCTGGGAGGGATTGGCATGGTAATGTACATGACAATGTTAATATATTTGGTCTTGGCGGAATAGATCGGCTATCACTAGTCTTATATTTGAATGTTGAGCAGTGAGCTCATTGGCTACCGATATAGGAGAGAACCAATCAGCTGTGCCATGTGATAATGATGTCATTAGGTCAGATTGAGTTAGACCTATTGGACTGCACCATCTAGAGTTTCATGCCAGAACTCTGTATTTGTAATGAAACTGATACATTTTTCATGTTCCGTACTATCAAGCTAACTACTTTCGAGCAATTTATTGTATAAATGCAAATGTATTTTGAACTTCTTTTTACCCTTAAGTAAGGAATGAAAAATAACTTCACTGTGCGTATATCGGGGCCTTAAGTCATCCTTTTGTGTTTCAGAAGAAAAAAAAACAATGGCTTTGGAACAATATTGTGAACTATTCCTTTAAATTTAATTCCAGCACACTTTATAACTATTTAAAATAAGAATATAATAGATATGCATCAGTAGAGAGCGTCCATCGACCTGACGGAGGCACATTCCGGTCACGTGTTTGCAAAATGTGGAGCTCAAGCAAAGAAAGAATGCTTTCAATCTCACACGTTCTCCCTGGAGCAAATGTTACCTCAACCTGAATGGAATTGCTAATCGAAGTTGCTCAAATATTTCATCTCACGGAGTCCGCCGCTTGCCGCATTTTCATTTCCCATTGCAGACACGGCCTGCCATTTGCAGATGGTGTGAGCAAATGTTAATTCACCCCTGCGCACATCAGCGCCGACAGGGCGCCCGAGAGGCCATGAGTTAACAGAGGAGGGCGGGGCGTTTGATTGGGGGTGTTTACTTAAGGTAATGTAATTGAGTTGTGCCACAGGATCACGCCTGTATGCACTGACGGCCCTGAGGGGGAACGGACGGACGGTGAAAAAGGGGGTCGGGGAAAGGGCTTATTGCTGCAAAAAAGCTCTTGGCCCACTTTTTAGCCGGACTTGTGCTTTAAGGAACTTGAGTTCCTGAAGGAGTTTAATCTCCCTCCCCCCCTCCCCCTAGTGGAGCTCTCGATTCAGGAACTTTTCCATTTTCTTGAATTAGAACAGTCCATCCAGATAGCAGAGGAAAACCTCTCAATGCAGCCCCAAGGAGAAAAAAACATGCCAGTAAAACTAGGCTTGACAAATGTATACTATATAGTAAGAGGATTTTTTGAAAAATAATCTACAGAGCTATATTAAAATGTCAAGTTGCCATTACTTAAAATCTGCCCTCAATGTAATAATATCCATTAGCTATATACAGTAGGTAAAACGTTACATTTAGTTAACAGTAGTTAATGCATTAACTCAGTGGTTCCCAACCCTGGTCCTGGAGGCACCCCAACACTGCACATTTTGCATGTCTCCTTTCTCTGACACACCAATTTCAGGTCTTGGAGTCTCTACTAATGAGCTGATGATCTGAATCAGGTGTGTTTTATTAAGGAGACATGCAAAATATTCAGTGTTGGGGTGCCTCCAGGACCAGGGTTGGGAACCACTGCATTAACTAACAATGAGCAATACATTGTTACAGTATTTATTCATTGTTGTTCACGATAGTTAATATATAATATATATAGTAATATTAATGTGTACTATTGAGTAAGAGTATACATTATAATAATGCACTTATTGTATGTTTAGGATGAGGGTTTGGTTTAGGGTTAGTTGCATATAATTATGCATAATTTATTGTTATTACTATGGTAAGTACATGTAACGTGTAACAATGTGTACACAAATGCAAACTTATTGTAAAGTGTGACTGCTATATATTATATATAGCTATATGTATAGATTAAGAAATATGCAAAATCAACAACAAAAATGTAAATAACAGTGGCAAAAGGTCAAACAATGCAATCATATTAACATTTTGGATTGCTCTTCCCAGCACGCAATGGGAAACCTAGGCCTATTTAGAAACACCTGCTTTGCTTGTTGGTTCGACTTTTGAAAAATCTGCACAGAGATGCATTACTTGTGTTCATAAAAATTCTGAAAAGCTGTTGGTACTTCATAATGATAAGTTACCTACAGTAACTGCAATAATCAACTAAATCTTTCGTTCTTTGCTTTTGCATGACTGACTTGATGTAAGAACCATTTTTGCAGTATAGACTAGAAGACAGAATTGAAGCAATATGGATGTTTTTAAATTTTTTTTATCTTAGCTTAGCTATAAACACTTTGTCTTCTCACATCTTTCTGATGAATGTAACGGGTTATGTAATCCATAGCTGAATGTGTACAAACCATGTTATAAAAGATCTCCCATGTCCGGTATTGAAGATTAGCACTCTGAGAACATAAAAGATCCGGCAGCTCAATGGGTGCAGTCCACTATCCGCACTTAATCAAAGACTACAGCAGTGAAAGTGTCAGAGTTTTCAGTTTTGTTCCGAGAACAAACTAAGATGAACGATCCCTCTAAGCACACACATAGAGACCCCTACATTCTTAAACTCTTATCATCGAAATAACCCACCAAGTCGAGTGATTTGCTTCACAGCTGGAAGTAAAATGAAAGGGAATCTGAATCTCTCTTTTTGCACATTTTGGCAATCAAGTAACAATAGGAGGTGTGAGATAAAAGGTCACGTCAGCGGGGAAAGGGCAACATGAAGTTCAGTTACATTCGAGCAAAGCAAATTTCTGATCAGGATCAGAGAGTGAATGTGGAAACAGGTTTGAAGTCAAAAACCAGGCAAAGAGAGAGGCAGCAAACTCCAGCGCTCTGACAAAAACACTTAACCAGTGGGTAGACTGTCCTATAGTTATTTCGTTTTTGCTTGCATTTCTAATGCATTTCACTGTAAAAAAGTTAAATAATACAGTAAAAGCTATATTATTTGGTTTAAGAAATATACGACTGAATAAACCACAGAATACAGACAGTATTTTGTAAAGGTATTTTTACATTTAAGTATTTTTGAAGGGCAAATTAGGCATAAAAAGTGTAACGTTTTGACATAAACATATTTGAGGTTTTACAAAGATTACAAAGATTAGTTTTACAAGAAAATGCTATTTCAGTCTTTACACTTTTTTGAATCTGAATTCAGTGTTACTTGCTGTTTCTTAGTGAAATTTACTAGCAATTTCTAAGTAAAAATCATTTCTACAGCACCTTTTTCAGTGTAATAACCAAAATATGTTAAACACATATTTTGAAGAAACTCTCGCTTCTTCAGATTGTATTCAATTTACTAATAAAAAAATGTAATAATAGTAATAATCATACAAATATAATGTAATATAATATATACAATGTACATATATAATGTAAAGGTTTGGCAAAAGAATGAATATATAGACACAATTTGCATTTGTGACCCTGAACCACAAAACCAGTCATAAGTAGCACGGGTATATATGTAGCAATAGCCAACAATATATTGTATGGGTCAAAATTATAGATTTTTCTTTAATGCCAAAAATCCTTAGGATATTAAGTAAAGATCATGTTCCATTGAAGATATTTTGTAAATTTCCTACAGTAAATATATCAAAACGTAATTTTTGATTAGTAATATGCATTGCTATGAACTTCATTTGGACAGATTTAAAGGCCATTTTCTCAATATTTTGATTTTTTTGCACCCTCAGATTCCAGATTTTCAAATAGTTGAATCTCGGGCCAAATATTGTCCTATACTAGCAATTTCAGATGATGTATAAATCTCAGTTTCAAAAAATTGACCCTTATGACTGGTTTTGTGGTCCAGGGTCACATTTGTCTACAAAACTACAAATTTCACAGTGTAGCATTATTTGTTTACCTGATACATCATAATTTTACAGTAGTGGGTGTTTAATATTCAGTATAATCCAAAGTTGCTTTATAATTGACGGTTTTTCAGTTTTAAAACAATAAATAAGTCCTAAAACATGTATTATAGCTCCTTTAAACCAGGATACAGGATTGTTTTGTTTTTATCCGATTATATTTCTGGAGCCACTTGGTGGTGCTGGTGCATTGTGGGCCATGATTTGCTCTCATTCTCTCTTGCTCACCCTCGCTCACCCTTGTAATATAATGTGAGATGAGGGGACCTGTTATGGCAAATTAAATGAAATTAAGAGGGAAAAACAGCTTCATTCACCTCTGTCGTGTGTGATTTCAGAGCTGTCTCTCTGATGGAGCTGCCCCGATGGCCTCCGAGTCTGGTGGTCGTGACAACCAGCTGCCCCAGGGCCTGATGGGAACCCAATATCTGGGCCTCCTCTCTTTCATGGCAGTCTATATCCCTGCGATTTTTCCCCCATCTCTTTCTTTCTCAGTGCAGGGCCGATGGCCTTTCAATTATCACCCTCACTCAGAGCAGACAAATCTTGGCCCACAGTTCCAAGGTGTGTGTGCATGGGAGTCTTTTTTCCTGTGCACATGGTGCACCGGGTCCCTTCTTCTGTGCACATTGTGAGACTTTCAATAGCCAGTCTTATACACTGTGTCCCCATCAGTCTGGTATAATTTTTGAACTGGAACTAGGAACGGAAAAAAATGTTACAGAAGGATACGGATAAGGATATAGGAAGTGAGAACACAGGGCTTCGCACCCCGAGTGCCTGCAGCACACACCGGAGTTATATCAAAGGGCTTCTTTCTTTGTGCACAGGGCTTGATTTTTTTCTGCCGTGGGTCCATCTGCCATTGGGAAGCAGTTGAAAGAGAAGAAAAGCTTGACCCAGCTGGAAGGACTGGCCACTTAGAGGCCCTCCACCTTAGGACAGTGCTGTGACAACTCTCCCACTGCCGTATCTCATTCAGAGCCACAATCCGGAAAGCCCAGAGAGCCACAATTTACAGTACAAACATACTGACCCGCGTACACATCAGTAGTCCATTCGCTCGTAAACCTCTCTCGTAAATCTCTGCTTGGAAACCTAGTAAACCAATCACAGATAGATTAGCTAATCAACAGTTTTTCGACTGGCATGTTTATGAGAATAATGCATGGATTTTGTGCTAAATGGGAAACTAATCTTGGGAAAACCTGTGATTTTGTCTTGAAATAAACCTCCTTTGTGCATTCTTTCTATCACAGGACTGATCAATATTTTCCCACCCAAGCTGGCAACACTTTCCGTGAAGCTGGTATGGTATATAATGCATTATGGTGGCGTTCTTAATGCATTCATAATGCCTTATAACGCAGCTTTTCAAATAGATAGATAGTGTAATAAAATAAAATTTGCTTAATACAATAGGGCACTTGAGGGAGAGGTAATATTCATAGTATAGACTCTCATACCGCAATAAAGTCTTTATTTAAACAAAATAACTCATTCATCATGCCCAGTGGTGTAATGTAACGAAGTAATAATACTTTGTTACAGTACTTAAGTATTTTTAAGGGTATCTGTACTTTACTTGAGTTTTTATATTTCAGCCAATTTTTACTTTTACTCCACTACATTTCCTAATTAAAGTGTATACTTTTACTCCAATACATTTCCCCGAAGCATATCGATTATTATTGAGTGAGTCATTGAGTCATTCATTTAACTGATTGAGTGCGTGTATCATGCTGGTATCTTAAGGACTTTCGTGGACAGCTGACTCCTACATTTTTTCATATTCTTCATATTCTGTGTGGTGGTCAGATAGAAATTAATCTTTTCCAATAAGTTTAAACTGATTTTGACATTTTATGGGCATTTTTACCTTTATAAAATGTCAGATTCTTACATTTAATCAGGGAATTAGAATAATAAGACATTTGGGCTGTTACCAAGCAAATGAAATCAACACAGAAGCTACGGACTGCAGGAAAGCAGGTTTGATGAATCAGTGGTCTGGCGTTTGCAAGTTAGACTCTTAAAAACATCTTTTGCTCATAGTGTGCGTACAACCGCAGATAATTAATTTTCCACTCAAGTCGAGTCTGGGGTGTGCGATACAGCATCGTCTGCGATAATATGGTAAGTGTTGTTG
>NW_015557156.1:1346824-1352057 GCF_001515605.1 Sinocyclocheilus anshuiensis
GTACTTAAGTACAATAAATATCACATACTTTAAGACTTTTACTCGAGTAATATTCTAAACGGTGACTTCAACTTCTACCAAAGTCATTTTCTGGTAAGCTATCTCTATTTGAGTATGGCTTTCAGGTACTTTATACACCACTGATCATGCCTTTCGACTGATTGTTCTGATGATTTTCAAGTGTATAAGTTGCTGCTACTGGTCTTTAAGATATTCAAGCTTTTTGCAGTCCACTTAAACAGTTCTATGGTGTGACACATGAATTTTCAAAAGATGAGATCATAAAAACGGCATGTTAGAGCTGGAAATATAATGCTTCAAGTAGTTTTAGATTTTAGATTATTAGATTTTTAGATTACACAGCAGGACAGTGTTAACTAGACATTTCAGTATTCATGGTTATACCATGAAAAGTCATTTTATTGAAAAAACATTCACACTCTAAGAAAAAAAAAAAATAGTTGAAACACAGAAAAGTTGCCGGTAATTGTTTGTCAGGACATTATGTGTTAAGTTTATGGACATTTCCTTTAACCCTAAAACACAACACAATGCAATCGGTAATTGCATGAATAAAACACCTATGAAAATTCAGTACAGAAGATTATACAGTACATTGTGCCCTATTTTTACAGACTTTTCTTAAAATGCATATCCATTTATCAGTATGATATATTCATACAATTTTATTTAAATTTTCAAGAAGATAGATAGATAAACTTTCATTTGTGTTGCATATTACAACTCACAACTGTGCCAGAACTTTTCTATTAATTATATGCCGCATTCAGATGTCTGGTTATTAGATATGATAAATTACTGTGATACTGATTCAGTGCTGTCAGAGTTTGACTGAGATGTAGGCCTGTAATTTCAAATGAGCTCTACAGTTTCTTTTTTTAGGCCTAGTTTTGTGCTAATGTTTGATTCTAGATGATTTATTAATGTGATCCAGGCAAGGTATTGTTGTTTGATTAATATTCCCTAGTAACCCCTAGCAAGACTTAAAAAAAATCAGGATGCATTAATTTTGATCAAAAGTGACTGAGAGATAAGATTTTAAAATAGTTGTACTTTCTATTAATCAAAATATCCTGAAAAAAATAATTGGTTTCAACAAAATGTATTAGTCAGCTCAACAATAAGAAATGTTTCTTGAGCAGCAAATCAGCATATTACAATGATTTCTGAAAGATCATGTGACACTGAAGACTGAAGTAATGCATTCAAATAGAAAACAGCTATTTTAAATTGTAATAAAATTTCCAATTTTACTGTTTTACTTTATTTTTTATCAAATAAATGCAGCCTTTGTGAGCAGAAGAGCTTTCTTTCAAAAACATCTTACCAACCCAAAACCTTTGACTGATAAAACAGTCAATACAACATATTCTACAGGTGCATCTCAATAAATTAGAATGTTGTGGAAAAGTTCATTTATTTCAGTAATTCAACTCAAATTGTGAAACTCGTGCTGACTAATGGGCTGTTTCTGTCCTCTACCTCAGACAAACCAGCAGCTTTCCTCTACTCTCTCGCTCCTTCTTGCAGGATCCTGTGGTTAATGTGCTACTGATAACTCTCTGCCTCTGACTAACCAGAGGCTCATGTAATATACTCTATTATATTGTATGGCTAACACACACACACACACACACATACACACACACACACACACACTGGCCTGGCTATGAAAGCCCCACTTTGGCTCTTTTAAAAACTCAAACAGCCTTTCTGCGGCTCGTTTTGAAAATTTCCCCCTGCAAACATTCTGTATCCTCAATTTTAAGTGGTGTCCTCATTAAGGACTTCCTGTTAGCTGTGTTTTTAAAGGCAGGGCATCTATTAGGGTTACATATGCATGGCATAGAGGCCTTTAATGAAATGGGTTAACGTACCACACGTAAAAAATGCAGCATGTTCAGGTTTGTGCATGTTATGTTGGAACTGCAGAAAGGCACTACAAGATGGAAGGCTGTCGACCTGCGTACATTTAAACACTCAGGTGAGAATGAATTGGAAAGACTGATAAAGTTGTTTATTAGCACATTTTAGCACCCCATTTGCTAATTGAATTATGTGAATCAGGTAAAGTTTCAAACACATCTAATATTATTATTCTGATTTTACGAGCCCGTTCCGAGTGTCAATGCAGTCACTGTTAGTTAATTTTTATTATATATATATACATTTTTTAATTTTACTCTATGTTACTAACCAAACAGTAATTTGAAAAATCAGCGGTTATTTTAAACACATTGTAGTAAATGTCCTCTTCATCATCTACAGTGTTGGGTGCATTGTCATAGTTTGCAACATTTACAATTTAAATATATATTAATATTTGAGGTTAAACTGATGAGGAAAGTAACATTTGGCTGGCCAGACAAGCCCTGTCATTAAAATGTTGAGTCAAAATGGTGAAATTTGTCAACTGTTACCTGTCAGTCAATATAGTTTGTCTGTAACATAGCAGACAAATTTCATCACCAAGGAAAAACATATTTTTCTTTGTAATATCAAAATTATGTTTACAGATAAGATCGGTGACTAGATATTTACCGCACTAGAATTAGTAACAAGAGTTCTATGATTAGACTTAATTAAGATACAGTATTTTCCGACCAAATGTTGTAGGTGTAGTTACTGACAAACATATTGTATTTCAGCTACAATAACTTTGGTAACAAGTTTGAATGGTTGTTTAGAAATGAATAAACTGAAATGAGATTATTTATCAAATGATGTCACTTCCTGAGCGTCACAATTTTAAAGGATGTTTCCTTATGAGGGGAAAATGCGACTAATAGGGTTGCATGCGAAAATGGGAGAGAGCTAAATATAATTTTGTTTTCGATTATTACAATAAGTTAACATTTTTACAGAATTTATTTAATGTATTTAGTGAGTTGAGAATCATTGCATACAGAAGGTTTAAGACCTCTGAGGTGGAACAGGCCAAAACCACCATTTAATGTGTTTAAAACAACTTTTCATGCTCCGTTATTGCAATCTTGCCTCCTTTCTCAGCATAGTGAACAAACACTTGCACATTTATTAAAACATTTTCTGCTAGAGTAGTGTAGTTTTGTTCAGTGCTAGCAAATCAAATCCTGCTCCAAATACTTTTTGTATTTGATTTGATTTGATAAGAACAGTTTAGGTTAAGTCTAACCTGCATTGCCTCATTTTGGAAATTTCCATGTTGATCTGCTTTGAGCTGGAGCAACATGCGATGCAAAATGCAAATCGCAGCGATTGCGAAAGAGCAAACAAACAAACTGGCACACAAAAAGAGCAACAGTGAAAACTTGAGAAGTAAAACAGCAGTGAAACTTCAACTACACCCCCACCCCTCTCTCCTACTGTTTTCCAGCAGTATAGCGACATAAGACATTGCTGTTCGTGCAACATGACTGTCGCACACCCAAGAGACCTATTAAGATGCATGGGAAGAAAAACACCAGATTTCAAGAGAATCCCACAGGGGTGAATCTACAATGTTAAGATCATTTATTGGATGGCTTCCACAGACAAACAGAAGTTTGTTGAGTTTTGTGTGTGATGTTAAAGCCCACACATCCTGCTTTCCTTTCAGTTGTGTCGGACTTTGCCTATAGAGGCCAGGTGATTATGTCAGATTACTGTGATTGATATTTCCCATATTTTTGATACAAACTGCGTTGAGTTTCTCATTAGTATTAAGCATTTATCTGTTTTTAATTCCAGAAGCAGCTGGAAAGCTGCATATTACTTCAAGATGAAGTCGCACACCAGGAGGGATGTGTTAATGTGAGCGAAATAGAACATATGTGATGAACTGGTGGAAAAAAAAAAAAAAAGCAACTTTCTGAATCCTGAAGTTCTGATGGTAATTTTTTTGCTGGTGTAAAAATGTAAATCTGAAGCACTGCATCCAAAAGCATCAGAAAATCAGAACTGTGTAAGTGCACAAACTTTAGTCAAGTGCTTGAATGTATTTGCTTTGATTTGTTCATATCGGTTATGCTTTGTCCCAACTACACAACGCTATCCACAAAATTATAAATAATAAAAAAAGCTATAATTTAGCTTCTTATATTCACATGCTTAAACAACAAAACACTTTGGCCGAAGGCACTGCCTAAGGGTTTGGGTTAGTTAATAAATCTGAGATGCGCAGATAAGTTTGTCTTAAGCTTACTTTTGATGTTTTCCTAACGAAATGACTCACTTCAGTTGTTTGAATCCTCACCGCGCGCATGGCTTGCGCAGGAGCTGTTTACCGAACAAAATTATATTTCAAATTGCTTCTTTAACTTCTAAGAGGGGAAAGGATTGGTCTGTGCCACAAATGTTTCTAGGAAGATCAGTTTCGTTCAGGCTTGATTCATCACTGAACACTTCGAGTCTCCTGTTCAATTGTGGACATTTTGAAATGCTCAAGTGAATAACATTACTTTTTGGAAATACATAACAGAGAAAAGGAATCTTTGCACAGGAAAAACTCTCAATAAATCACACACTTACTTGAGGTAGAAGTTTACCTTGGCTTGAAGCGGATTGCCTAAAATACCCGTAAAATCACTGTAACCATGGCCCTTCATGGTATATTTGGTTTTTAAAAATGGTGGCAACAGCAACATGATAAAATCACCAATGTTCTATAAACTGTTTTAATTTTCTGTTTTCTGTGACAATATGTCAACATCCAACAGATACTTATTTTGGATTTATGGATTTTAAGTAGGTCGTCTAGTTGGTAACACCAGAAAAACCAAATGGCTCATGCATTTAATATTTTTTTGTGATTTGCAAAATATATGGTTATATTATTAAAGGGGTCATATGATGCGATTTCAATTTTTCCTTTCTCTTTGAAGTGTTACGAGCTCTTGGTGCATAAAGAAGATCTGTAAAGTTGCAAAGACTAAAGTCTCAAATGCAAAGAGATATTCTTTATAAAAGTTAAGAGTCAACCACGCCTACCTAAAACGGCTCGTTCTAACACGCCCCCACATGTCTACGTCACTGTGTGGGAAGATTTGCATAACGCCGCCCAAATGTTCACGCAAAGAAATAATGTGTAACTTTTATTCTCGCTGTAGTATTGTTGTTGCCGTCACCGCCATGTCGTGAAGATGCTGTGTTTCGTTGTGAAAGTGAAACTACTTTGTTTGGCCTTCCAAAAGAGGACGATATCTGCTTCATCATGCCTAGAGCTGATCCGTGCTGGTCGCTGAGGAAATACATC
>NW_015557156.1:1352407-1355256 GCF_001515605.1 Sinocyclocheilus anshuiensis
ATTTGCCACTTTTTGAGCAGTGTAGAGTAGCGCTTGTTGTTTGTCATTTCTCCAATCAGAAATTCAGACTTGGTTTTATGTTTACGCTGCGCGATGCAACGCGTAAAAAGACAGTATAAGTCATTATAATCCGTAATTATGTCTCCACTGGATGCAACAAATGCCTCGTTTATAATGGGTTTTAATGTTTTTGTCTTGTCACTCCGGCCGGACAGGGCATCACAGTATGATAGGGGCGTAACATTTCCGTCACACGCTTGATGTATTCGGCCAATCACAATGCACTGGATAGCTGGCCAATCAGAGCACACCTCGCTTTTCAGACCGATGAGCTTTGTAAAAATCGATGCGTTTCAGAAAGGCGGGGCATAGAGGAGACACAATAATGTACAGTATGTGGAAAATAATGTGTTTTTTTAACCTTAAACCGCATAAACACATTTCATTACACCAAATACACAAAATAATGTTCTTTTTAGCAACATAATATGACCCCTTTAAAAGTGTCAGATTTTCTGTCAAGACAAAATAATAGACACTGTTTGTTGTTTCAGCTTAAAAATACTTTCTAATTTACACTCTTACACTAAGTATTTATTGCATTTCATTTGTAATACGTGGTTTCCTCCGTTTTTGTAAAGCATACTTTTAGGGAAAAAAGGAATTGTCATTTATTTAATTTTCCTCCAGTATTAAAAAGCCAACAGACTTTTATGATAAGATCTGTTTCATGGGTCCAGAATGAAATATTCATAGAGTAGTGGACATGATAGTGTAGATAAAAATGGCTGTAAATTAAACCGCTCCAAACCAAACCAAACCCCACAATGAATTCTCTTTGAAGCTCTTGTGCTGCTAAATGTAATCTCAGAACTTTTATTGTACTTAGTATATGAAAAATGAGCTAACATTGAACTCAGCCGCTCAGCTGAAATCACAGAGTCCAAAAGGTTATGACTCGGAGTCAAATAAAGAAGAGGAAATTATGCATTTTTAGGTTGAAATGTACAGAGCAGAAGCCCTGAAGCTTGACCTTTGATGACACCTAATTAAAACTGTGGAACAACTAGAACTTTATAAAACTGACTAGATGGTGAGCAGTGGACAAAAATCAATGCAGTGATCCTAGTCTGCACCATAATTGAGCTGTATATTCTCCCTGAGGGCTAAAAGGACATATGGCACTTTCTATAGATAGAGTGCAAAACAGGACCTAAAATTCTAAAATCATTAAAAAAAAAAATCTTTTTCAACAATTGGAGAGTGAAAGGACAGGTTTAACCTCTGTCTAATATTGATTGTAGTGGTAGACACAAGTTTGCGATTGTCTTCTCAACACTACTTGTTTATGAAACAGTACTGAAACAAAATATGTACACTGGAAAATAATTGGTGTAGAAACTATTTTTGCTAAGAAAATACTAAGAAATGTCACAGATTACAAAGGAACAGCAAATAACACATTAAATTAAATGTGAAATTTTGAAGTAAATAGACTGAAATAGTATTTTCTTCTAAAACGTACTCTAGTAATCTTTGTTTTATTTACAACTTAAAAAAAAAAGAAGTATTTATTTATTTATTTATTATTATTTTATTTTTATTTTTTTACAATGAAGTAACCCTGATATCTACGTCTGGAAACTGGAAAAATTTCTGCATATATCTTTTATTAATTTATTATAATTATTCTTTTTGGTCCCACTTTATATTGTGTCCCTAATACCTGTGCACTTCCATAGTAACTAGATGTGTACATAGTATGTAACCACAGTGTAAGTACACATTGGTACATAGTATCTACAGCTCTAATGTTTGTGTAACTACACATATGTAACAACCCACTGAATGGTATGTGTAAGTACAAATGTGTAACAGGACATTGGTAACAACACTTTTTGGTAATGAATGTACAAATGTGTAACAGGACTAACAGCACTTTTTGGTAAAGAAAGTGTTACACTTTATATTAGATTTATCATGTAATTGCTCTGAAGTTACACAGCAGCGGCCAGTAAGTTAGGCTTTACATATAAATTGTGGTTGGTGTCCAGAATGTTACACTTTATATTAAGTGGACAGTTCCAGAGGAGTTACCATGTAAGTACACTGGTATCAATGTGGTGCACCAATTCCAACTCGAGATCCAACTCCTCCCACTTTACATATCAATAAACATACCCATCTCCACCCCCTGGATCCCATTTCCACCCATAAACCTACCCATCTCCACCCCCTGGTTCCCATTTCCACCCCTAAACCTACCCATCTCCACCCCCTGGATCCCATTTCCAACCCTAAACCTACCCATCTCTACCCCCTGGGTCCCATTTTCACCCCTAAACCTACCCATCTCCACCCCCTGGATCCCATTTCCACCCCTAAACCTACCCATCTCCACCCCCCGGATCTCATTTCCACCCCTAAACCTACCCATCTCTACCCCCTGGATCACATTGCCATCCCTAAACCTACCCATCTCCACCCCCTGGATCCCATTTCCACCCCTAAACCTACCCTTAGTTACTATGTAAGTATACAGGTATTATGGACACTTAATATAAAGTGGAACCCTGTATGTTTTTTTTCTAAGACGGTTTAAATTGTTTAAAACTGACTAACAACTAAGAAATTTTAGATTGTTTTCCAGAATAGTGAAATTGCACTTTCAACTTTGTGAAACAATTGCACAAAATTGACTAGTTTGTCTGAACATTGGTTGATGGCAGGCAGGACAGAACGGGTGATTGGAGTGCTTAGGGCATGCTTTGGAAGTGCTGTCAAACGATTAATCGTGATTAATCGCATCCAAAATAAAAGTTTGTGTTTACATAATATATGTGTGTGTA
>NW_015557156.1:1355436-1362308 GCF_001515605.1 Sinocyclocheilus anshuiensis
CTGTGTATATTTATTATGTATATATAAATACACACACATACAGCATATATTTTGAAAATATTTACATGTATTTACATGTATATATTTCTATTCATAAAATTTATATTATATATAAACATATTTAATATATAAACATAACATATTTTTCTTAAATATATACATGCATGTGTGTGTGTTTATATATACATAATAAATATACACAGTACACACACATATATTATGTAAACAAAAACTTTTATTTTGGATGCGATTAATCGTTTGACAGCACTATTTGGAAGTAATAATTTTTGCAGTTCCACTTAACCTTTAATCATTATTCTTACTGAGATCAGTGTCATTCACTCTTCAAAGCTGATACATGCCTACGTACTGTATGTGTATTTGTGCGCACCCAATTTGTTTGCTGGCTTCAGATCTTTTCGAGGCATAATGCGAAGTTGCTGGATGTTAATGGGCGAAAATAAAAGCACATGCATTTTTAATATATGTAGCCACTGTGAGCTGTGATGTTAATTTCAAGGTGCTCTGCTGAGAACATTGGAACATTGTTTGAATATTCATTATTTCAGTGGTAATTCAACGCACTTGAATATCCTGCGAGGAGGCATAATTGTGCGGTTTTAGTGTAAAATGATATGCTGCTCTTAAATATTGATGTTTTCAACCCACGCAGAGTGAAAACAATTTTAGTTCATTTGTTTAGTTCAGCAAAAAAACAGAAGCACATTAGCGGTTCACTCAAACCCACAACTACAGATCTGCTCTAGACATTATACCACATTATATCCCCAAAGGCTCATTTTTCTTACTCGTGAGAGAACTAAGGAAAATGATAAGATTCTACAAATATTTATGCATTTTTAACAGAAAAGAAGAACAAATATAGCTTCCTTATTTTGCTTTAACTTTTGTGTAGTCAGCTAGTATTTAGCATTTTTTGGATGAATCTCACAGAAAACGTGTGCAGATCATGTTTCCTCTTATAATCTACCTAAAATAAGAAGAAATGTACATAAAATAATCATAAAGTAGGACTTTAGACATTGTTTTTCACTGTCTATTTTCCAAATTAATTTCACTATGCGTTGTGTGGAAATTATTTACCTCAATACATCAATCTATCTATGAAATACTCTTAGCAGGACAGAGGAGTTAGACATTTTATTCTCTAAAAAAGTTATTTAATTTTTTTTGAAAATTGCATAGTGGTGAAAAATTCATGACATTTTGGAAAAATTACAGAATTTTCCTGTCAAACCTACTCTACTGGACATGGTTAGTGGAAAATTTAAACTAGTGAGAGTCTGGACAGTTTGTTTTAATGGGGTTTTAGTTTGAAGTCTGAAGGGTCAAAAGTACCACTGGTAACATCCGTGTACAGTGAATGTGATCTGTATTTACGAGAGATTTACTGCTGTCAGTGAGTAATGCAACACATTACTGGGCTCTATAAGTGTCATTCAATGTGCTCCTCTCAAATTAGTAAGTACTTTAAATGATATAAGAACCCGAGATCATGTTTGGTAAAAGCAGAATCGTTTAATATGCAGCTCAAACCAATCAAGCTGCCCGGCGGGTCGTTTAATGATGCTCCGTAAACCAAGAGTGAAATAAAATAAGCTAAAATAAAAGAGCCACATATAAAAGTATATAGCTGGGAAGAACTCTGTTTTTATGAGAGGCAAGCCCCGAACCGGTCATATTCGCAAGCGGGAATGCCCACTGCTCCGGTGCGCTAGTATCCTCTGGCGAGATGAACTCAGGCGTCGTTTAAAATGTCATAAAAACCTTCTGGCAGATGTTTGGAGACGTCAGAAAAGCTATGAGAGGTGAAACAGACAGGGAGGGCCGTAACATTGACAAACAGTTTAAGAAGTTTCTTTCATTAACCTTAGGGGGCGTATCGATGGATTTGGCTGTATTTTTAATGGAAGCTGTGATAACCTGACACGAGGAATTTTATAGCCGTTCTGCAGCGGTCCGACGACAGGGAAACTAACATTAAGAGAAAGAAAACACACATTTATTGCAGTGAAAGAACATGACTTGAATACAGAAAATATTAAAAGCAATTCTTAAGACAAACTGCTGTAATAATAAATTGTAATCACATTAAAAGATCTAAGTTTTATAGAGTATCATGGGGAGAGGACAGTTTTCATAGAAACTTAACTTAAAATGAACAAAATTAAGACTGAAACAAGCTGAGAGCTGAATGTGTTACATAAAAATCAATAATTGATGACCCTAAATGAAAAAAAAAACAAAAAAAAAACGGTAGTTGGTCGCTTTATATTTCAGTCAGATGGTCTCTTCTTGTTTAAGTAGTTTTTAGTGCATATGTATACTCACTTTTATATTATCAGGGCTTTTATAATTAGATCATTTATAATTTATATTCATTTAGTATCTGCACCATCACTAAAAGAACTCTGCATTGATTAGTGTTTTTAATGAATCTCCTGTGGCAATTACTTTTTATTGGGTAGCCACAGTATAAATCACAGCTACCGGTTTCTCCAAACACCAGAGGAGAATTACATGCATGAGATGCTCATGTGTATAGGTTTTTAGCCTCAAGACATGCTGATGCAATTGTAGGTAACCACTGTTAAACTGTTGTAAGAGTAAAAAAAAAGCCCTGCAATTTACTGAGCCCATCAGCATATGGCTTCAAGCTGAATCCAGGGTGCTTGAGGGGTGTAGTCACCGAGGCCGGAACCCCTCACTACAGCACCGGTTCTCCTGCACTTTCGCATGAGCTTCTCTCAGTCTGGACCTGGAATCCGTCAGTGGTCCCAGAGCTTGACAGCTGCAGATGTCAATCAAATATTCTCGTCTTTCCCTCACGAATGAATACGGCATCCAGCTGTGAGTCAGAGATGCATAAAGAAAGAGACAGATGGTAATAGCAATACAGCCCTCATAAAGTCAATGTGTAGCGCAGGAAATATATGACGTGGATTTCCTCTGACTGCATGAATTGTCTGTTGCCTTTATTTACCAGCATTATTGCTTTGCTTTATATTATTGCATTAATTATTTTGTGTGTTATAAACAGAAATTGATTGACACCCTAAATAATCTTTGATGATTGCTGTAAATACCAGGATTGGACAAAATTGCAAGAAATGGCAAAATGGCAAAATTTTGACTACCGTATTGACCCGAATATAAGACGATGTTTTTTTCGTGGAAATACATCTGAAAAAACGCGGTCGTCTTATATTCAGGGTCTCTAGACTTTGACATGTCAATAATACACCCACAACAATAGGTGGCGCCAAATACGCATAAAACGAGTGTGCCATGAAATACGTAATGTAATGCGTGTTGTAAAGATCGCGAGTAAAAACAAAAGAAAAAGAAAACCTTACAGCTGCACGAGTCGTGACTGTCACGTTAGCCTGATGGGACCAAACTTCCTTTGTGATTTTAAAACATAAAACAGTACCCAGATTTGAAGACTACAGTAAGATTTAACTTCTACAGTTAATAAGATTTTGGTAGGCTACTATTAGATGGATATCCTAAATGTCCTAATTCAGATGGGCTACCTGTTTTTTTTTTTAATGGTATATCAAAAAGTGTATATTTTTTAAATGTGATTGTTGGTACATTTTTACCAGTTTTTACCATACTTTCAAAACAAAAATTTAAATAGGAAAAATATGCAATATGAAAATAATTGAAGACAAAATGTGTTTTACTGAGAAAAAACAAGATTTGGTTTTTAAAAAGCCTTTTTCTAAAAGGTAAATCTGGAAAAGGGGGGTCGTTTTATAATCAGGGTCGTCTTATATTCGGGCCAATACGGTAATTATGCCTACTTATTCCCTTATAGGAAAATTTTATATTGTCAAAACAATTATCAAATCAAAATAGATTTTAACCACTCGGTGCCACAAAATGCCCACTGCACTGTTCCAGATATTACTCAAAAATGGAAATATATATAATAGAGTGTTATGGGAATCTATGTGTTCTTCCATCATAGTGCAACAAATAATTATAATTAATTATATAAAATAAATTTTCATATATCATTTTATTTGAAATGGGCATCTTTTTTAACATTATAAATGTCTTTACTGTCATTTTTTATACATTTAATGCTTCCTTGCTGAATAAAAGTATTTTGTTTGTTTCTTTCTTTTTTTTATTAAAATTTTTTGAACTTTTAGATGGTAAAAAAAGATAATAATAATGTTTCTTGAGCAGCAGCTCAGCAAATTAGAATGATTTCTGAAGGATCATGTGACACTGAAGACTGGAGTAATGATGCTGAAAATTCAGCTTTGATCACAGGAATCAATTACATTTTAACATATATTCAAATAGAAAACAGTTATTTTAAATTAGAGTAATATTTCACAAAATTGCTGTTTTTACTGTATTTTTGATCAAATAACTGCAGCCTTGGTGAGCAGAAGAGACTTCTTTCAAAAAAAAAAAAAGATTCTAAACGTTCATGTATGTGTTCATAAGTATCTGCGGTAAAATTTGTCTTTGATGTGTATTATATGTTTACATCCTGATACAATTATTAATGTGACATTCAGAACAGAGGCAATAAAGGCAATAAAGCCTCTGTTCTTAAAGCAGCCAAAGTAAAGAAGGTCATTTTGGGTTGCGGTACAAGAAAATGACCTGAATTAAACATGCTTATCAAATCCCCCACACCACCTTTCCTGATCTAAACTTAAATGGATCTGCAGACGATGTCCTGTATCTTGACAAAAAAGGTCAATAAAACGGATTCTGCCCTGACTATGGTGTTAATTAGTTGTGTAGGCCTCACCTTGTGATGAACTTCAATCGGATCAATCGGCACAAAACATTGAATGTGGTGAACCACAGCCAAGAACAAGTCAATGGATTTCATGTCTAATCATAACGGGACACAAAGCTTTGCTGTCATTATCGACCAGAAGTAATACTGTGCCTCAGTCATCCTGTTGCAGATTAGTATTCAAAGCTCTTTGACACTGTTTGAGTATTTCACTCATTTTATTCTCAAGTAGATCTTTCAGCCATTTTGCACTTTTTTCTTAAAAGCACTTTTCAGTCTGTTTCAGATTACAAATTGTACATCACACAGCTAAAAAGTGGTCTGAGAATGTCTTTTGCGTTTTGAAAAATACCCAGTTCAATATAATCAGAAATGTCTTTCATGCATCTTCCAATAACTTGCTACTAAATAGCTCAAAGAAAACTCTGAATAACTTTCAAAGATTTGATGCCACTATCCTGGCAAACTTTGGTCAATGCATGGATCAGTTCTTCCTTGGAAGAGCTTTTTTGATTAAATTATTTTGTCTGGCAGCTGACTAATAAAAATCTTGCTGCAGTTGTGATCAGATCTTATACTGATCTTTCAGTTTTGTGTACAATATGCATCAGACGGTCAATGAACTGCCGTCTGAGGTTGAGGATACCTTGGTTAAAGCACAGATGATACAAAAGAATCTCCGAATTCAACATAAATGACTGAGCGCTCCATAATTTGCTTGTCTCGTCATAGGAGTACAAATTGAAAATCACTCTTTAGAAGGAGGAGCAGGCAATTTCCTCTCAATGCTTGAATTACAGATGTTTATTTGTTTCCCTTGAGAAATGGGCGAAGGAAAAATCACAAACAAACTCAAACGAAAATGGAGACCAATTGTGGAAAGAGAGATAAGCGAACAATAGAAGTTGCCAATCTCTCTCAAAGCAAAGCCTGCTGCTCTATTCCTGTCACAGAGTGCTGACAAGTGGACAATAGCAGAATATTAGCTTGAAATCTTGTGTTCAATTCTCATTTGTATTGGTATTAAGCGGTGTGTGTGTGTGAGGTGGGATTTAGAGGATGTTTAAGAGGCGCCCTATCTCTCTTTCTGGTGATGACACCTCACAGGGGGGAAGCGGTGAGAGGCGTCTTGGATGATTGGAAATTTTTCAGTCGTGCTCAAATTCCTGTTCAATCGCTGCCCAACATGCAAAGCCTCTTCTGAGGAGCTCAAGGCAGCGCAACAGACACCACAGAGCCTCTTGGGAGGAGAATGCCTGCCTTGTGTGTGGACAATAGGTGCTAAACATTGCCATGCATGTATCCAACCAGCAAAACTGCAGTTCGAATCTGAACAAACACATCAGGGTCAACATGCACATATGACTTATGTTTAAGAAAATGTAAAACATGAAAAGTTAAACTTGGTCATATTTATTTTACTAATAAATGTCCACCGAGAAAAGAAAGAGTGTTAATTTGGCATAATTTTATTAATATATGTCTGATATATATATATTTTTAAACCAAATTATCTATTGAACATTTAGACAAAATTTGCAAAAATAATAAAAAACATGTTTTTTTTAATGTCTCATATTAAAATTATTAAAAAGATCAGGCTTTTGAAGTGTTTCTATTGATTTAATTCTGTTGTTGCTCAGAAAGTATAATTTTCACTTTGCTTTTGTGGTAAAATTATTATTATTATTTATATCTCAATTATATATATATATATATATATGTATAATTGAAATCATAACTACATATAACTTAAATATCAGTTTCCAGTTTATGTATATTGTAGTAAAGTTTTCAGTTTAAAGTTTTAATTAATTTAATTTAAGAGTAAATGTTTGTTTGTTTATTTATTTATTTAATTTTATTGTGGTGGACAAAATATATCATGAAATGGATTATAATGATGATCGAAATAAATATATCTAAAATACCTGCTGTATCATATTTGATACACACAATTATTTGTACATAATATATTATATTTTAATAAAAAAATGTTTGTATGTATATATGTATATAAAATATATATTTTTTTGTAATGTCATGTTCAGAACCCTATAACACTTACGAGGTTAAAGAG
>NW_015557156.1:1362370-1364487 GCF_001515605.1 Sinocyclocheilus anshuiensis
ATGTATATATATAGTACAATATACACATTTAGATACTATATGTACATTGATAATAATGGCACAAAATATGTGAAAATATAGTTGTAACTAAAATATAGCATTATTTAAATTATGTAAATACTGTACATTTCATATAAATTAAATACATATATATATATATATTATTGTATCATATGTATTTAATATAAATTAAATACATATAATAAATCAAATACATATACATTTAAATTATTTCAATTAAAAATGTATTTATTTACTTGCTTACTTGTTTACTTACTTGCCGTATGGGAAAGCCCATGTAAGTGAGTCACAATGAAATAAACCAATGATATTAAATCCAATACTATAAACAAAAGATCCCACCCAACTTTATTTCCTGCTTTTTATTCAGTTGCACTCTGAATTACATTAGTGCATGTGCTGCAGATGCTGTCGTGTCTTTAATATGCATGTCCCATTCCAATGATTTATGTGACATCATGTAAATATATGTCAGACCATGACATTTACATGGTGCTTACAGGAAATCATTGCCACCTAGATGTTTCTTCTACAACATCCTACGAGGCACTTCCTGTGACACTCCAAAAAACTAAGAAGGCAGCACACAAGGGGAGCCGTTCCAGTGCTTCCTGGAGCATACTGCTTCCATCTGCTCCTACTAAAACTCACAATGACTAATAATTAGTTTGTCATGTCTGACACACAAAGGGAACACTTTGTAACATCCAGTTGCAAGTGAGCTCTGTTAGGGGAAGAAGGGAATTAATAATTTCCTCAAAACAAGGTGATAAATACTAAAGGCAAAGCTGAGACATTTAGTCCTTGGTTAGATCAAGCAACAATCAGACATCACTGGTGCGTTGTGCTTAATGCTCTGCATTTTCCAATGTAATATTATGTTTAAAAAAAGAATAATGTTAAGCTCATGTTTTTTTGTGATCTGCTTCCAGACTATTTCCCCAAAGCCTGGCTTTAAAATAGAATTCATGAGAAATCATGCGACAAATGCATTTTAAATGTGGCATCCTACATCAGCCGGCCAGGCCATTTATTGTGTTCTCGTTCGCACCCTATTATTGCGGCACAGGGTGGGAAATCTTTAATCCAATACACAGGTTTACCGAATGTATTTTTATGCGGCCAAGGAATATGTGGACGTATTGCGGAAGAGCGTAATCCTCTCAAGATAATTTGCTGGGAAGGCAGAAGGACGCTAGAGCCTCTCTTGAGGATTTAACAGAACCTCGCAGACAAAAGAACCGGCACTTTGGCCTGACCTATTAAATAGTTTCCCCCTCAGGACAAGGAGCTGTACATATGAGAAACATCAACACTAGTAATCATTCCACCATGTATAATCATAGAGCAGTGTTGCCAATAATTGAATTTTAAAGTAGTTTCCTATTCTCACGATAAAAATTATCTTGAATATTGTGTCATTTTAACTCATGTTAATATAGTATGGCTAATCCTAAAAATAAAAATATCTCAAGCAGATATTGATATATGAAATATATTAATTTTAGGAATGCACTCATATTAAAAACCATAAACAGATCATTTTTATGTTAAAACTGACTACGGTGGCGCAGTAGTGTACAACACAACAAAATTAGCACAACACAACAGAAACAAGCCACAACACAATGAAATTATACAACACAACAGAAACAAGCTGCAACACAATGAAATTAGACAACACTACAGAAACAAGCCACAGCACAATGAAATTAGCACAACACAACAGAAACAACCTGCAACACAATGAAATTACACAACACAACAGAAACAAGCCACAGCACAATGAAATTACGCAACACAACAGAAACTAGTCCTATGCGTTGTGTTGATTTCGTTGTGTTATGCACTACTGGGCCACTGTAGACAACACAACAGAAACAAGCCACAACACAATGAAAATAGCACAACACAACAGAAACTAGCCACAACACAATGAAATTACACAACACAACAGAAACAAGCTGCAACACAATGAAATTAGCACAACACAATGGAAACAAGTCGCAGCACAACAAAACGGAAACAAGCTGCAACACAACGAAATTAGCACAACACAACGGAAACAAGCTGCAACACAACGAAATTAGCATAAC
>NW_015557156.1:1364497-1388002 GCF_001515605.1 Sinocyclocheilus anshuiensis
TAAGAAAACACAACAAAAAAAAGCCACAACACAATGAAATTAGACAACACAACAGAAACAAGCCACAACATAATGCAATTAGATAACACAACAGAAACAAGCCGCAACACAATGAAATTACAAAACACAACAGAAAGAAGCCACAACACAATGGAAACAAGCTGTAACACAATGAAATTACACAACACAACAGAAACAAGCCACAACACAACAGAAACAAGCTGTAACACAATGAAATTAGCACAATACAACAGAAACAAGCCACAGCACAATGAAGTTAGACAACACAACAGAAACAAGCCACAACACAATGCAATTAGACAACACAACAGAAACAAGCCACAACACAATGAAATTAGACAACACAACAGAAAGAAGCCACAACACAATGAAATTAGACAACACAACAGAAAGAAGCCACAACACAATGAAATTAGACAACACAACAGAAAGAAGCCACAACACAATGAAATTAGACAACACAACAGAAAGAAGCCACAACACAATGAAATTAGACAACACAACAGAAAGAAGCCACAACACAATGAAATTAGACAACACAACAGAAAGAAGCCACAACACAATGAAATTAGACAACACAACAGAAAGAAGCCACAACACAATGAAATTAGACAACACAACAGAAAGAAGCCACAACACAATGAAATTAGACAACACAACAGAAAGAAGCCACAACACAATGAAATTAGACAACACAACAGAAAGAAGCCACAACACAATGAAATTAGACAACACAACAGAAAGAAGCCACAACACAATGAAATTAGACAACACAACAGAAAGAAGCCACAACACAATGAAATTAGACAACACAACAGAAAGAAGCCACAACACAATGAAATTAGACAACACAACAGAAAGAAGCCACAACACAATGAAATTAGACAACACAACAGAAAGAAGCCACAACACAATGAAATTAGACAACACAACAGAAAGAAGCCACAACACAATGAAATTAGACAACACAACAGAAAGAAGCCACAACACAATGAAATTAGACAACACAACAGAAAGAAGCCACAACACAATGAAATTAGACAACACAACAGAAAGAAGCCACAACACAATGAAATTAGACAACACAACAGAAAGAAGCCACAACACAATGAAATTAGACAACACAACAGAAAGAAGCCACAACACAATGAAATTAGACAACACAACAGAAAGAAGCCACAACACAATGAAATTAGACAACACAACAGAAAGAAGCCACAACACAATGAAATTAGACAACACAACAGAAAGAAGCCACAACACAATGAAATTAGACAACACAACAGAAAGAAGCCACAACACAATGAAATTAGACAACACAACAGAAAGAAGCCACAACACAATGAAATTAGACAACACAACAGAAAGAAGCCACAACACAATGAAATTAGACAACACAACAGAAAGAAGCCACAACACAATGAAATTAGACAACACAACAGAAAGAAGCCACAACACAATGAAATTAGACAACACAACAGAAAGAAGCCACAACACAATGAAATTAGACAACACAACAGAAAGAAGCCACAACACAATGAAATTAGACAACACAACAGAAAGAAGCCACAACACAATGAAATTAGACAACACAACAGAAAGAAGCCACAACACAATGAAATTAGACAACACAACAGAAAGAAGCCACAACACAATGAAATTAGACAACACAACAGAAAGAAGCCACAACACAATGAAATTAGACAACACAACAGAAAGAAGCCACAACACAATGAAATTAGACAACACAACAGAAAGAAGCCACAACACAATGAAATTAGACAACACAACAGAAAGAAGCCACAACACAATGAAATTAGACAACACAACAGAAAGAAGCCACAACACAATGAAATTAGACAACACAACAGAAAGAAGCCACAACACAATGAAATTAGACAACACAACAGAAAGAAGCCACAACACAATGAAATTAGACAACACAACAGAAAGAAGCCACAACACAATGAAATTAGACAACACAACAGAAAGAAGCCACAACACAATGAAATTAGACAACACAACAGAAAGAAGCCACAACACAATGAAATTAGACAACACAACAGAAAGAAGCCACAACACAATGAAATTAGACAACACAACAGAAAGAAGCCACAACACAATGAAATTAGACAACACAACAGAAAGAAGCCACAACACAATGAAATTAGACAACACAACAGAAAGAAGCCACAACACAATGAAATTAGACAACACAACAGAAAGAAGCCACAACACAATGAAATTAGACAACACAACAGAAAGAAGCCACAACACAATGAAATTAGACAACACAACAGAAAGAAGCCACAACACAATGAAATTAGACAACACAACAGAAAGAAGCCACAACACAATGAAATTAGACAACACAACAGAAAGAAGCCACAACACAATGAAATTAGACAACACAACAGAAAGAAGCCACAACACAATGAAATTAGACAACACAACAGAAAGAAGCCACAACACAATGAAATTAGACAACACAACAGAAAGAAGCCACAACACAATGAAATTAGACAACACAACAGAAAGAAGCCACAACACAATGAAATTAGACAACACAACAGAAAGAAGCCACAACACAATGAAATTAGACAACACAACAGAAAGAAGCCACAACACAATGAAATTAGACAACACAACAGAAAGAAGCCACAACACAATGAAATTAGACAACACAACAGAAAGAAGCCACAACACAATGAAATTAGACAACACAACAGAAAGAAGCCACAACACAATGAAATTAGACAACACAACAGAAAGAAGCCACAACACAATGAAATTAGACAACACAACAGAAAGAAGCCACAACACAATGAAATTAGACAACACAACAGAAAGAAGCCACAACACAATGAAATTAGACAACACAACAGAAAGAAGCCACAACACAATGAAATTAGACAACACAACAGAAAGAAGCCACAACACAATGAAATTAGACAACACAACAGAAACAAGCCGCAACACAATGCAATTACACAACACAACAGAAACAAGCCACAGCACAATGAAATTAGACAACACAACAGAAATAAGCCACAACACAATGAAATTAGACAACACAACAGAAACAAGCCACAGCACAATAGAAACAAGCTGCAACACAATGAAATTACACAACACAACACAACAGAAACAAGCCACGACACAATGAAATTAGACAACACAACAGAAACAAGCAGCAACACAATGAAATTACACAACACAACAGAAACAAGCCGCAACACAATGAAATTAGACAACACAACAGAAACAAGCCACAGCACAATTAAATTACAGAACACAACAGAAACAAACCACAGCACAATGAAATTACACAACACAACAGAAACAAACCACAGCACAATGGAAACAAGCTGCAACACAATGAAATTAGCACAACACAACAGAAACATGCTGCAACACAATGAAATTAGACAACACAAAAGAAACAAGTTGCAACACAATGAAATTAGACAACACAACAGAAACAAGATGTAACACAATGGAAAGAAGCCACAACACAACAAAATATTCACACCTCCAGTAAATTATTATGCGTTGTGTTGTGGCGATTTTGTTGTGTTGTGGAGATCTCGTTGTGTGTATCTATTGGGCAACAGTAGATACCCGATAAATGTCCAACATTACATTTTCTGTAGGATTTTCTCTAAATAAATAAAAAATACAAAACATTAAAAGGAATAGTTTTCAAAGTTTCAAGTGAATTTAGACAGCGCAATATTATAACGTATAATTATAATATTAAATAATAATAAAACAGTGCTATTAAATTAGTGTTACCAAGATTACCTTGATGACAGCAACAGTCTAAATGTAAAAAGAGGGGAAATGAGCATTCAAAATATAATGAACTGAAACAATAAATAAAATAATAAATACAATATTTTAGCTAGTTGACAATACAACATTTCTCATTTTCATTTAGTTTAATTTGGCGTACTAAATTAACTTAAACTGCAATAAAAATGATAGAGAGTATATAGACATCCAAACAACCAAAATGACAAAAATACAATATCACCAAGATTTTAACTAAAATGAAAATGAAAACAATAATTATAACAATGAAACTCAAAATATTAACAAAAACTATAATAGTATCTCAATGATACTGAAGAAAAACACAAACTAAAACTAATTTGTGCATCCAGAATTACTTTGATTCATGAATCAAAGTTTCATGTAATTAAACGTTAAATGGTTACTCTGTTAGGGCATCATGTGTGACTTTTGCATCCACAAAAAAAAAAAAAAAAATCACCTTTGAAACCAGCTGCTTAAAAGTCATTACAAAAATGGAAACGGGTTAAGCATCATGCCACTTGATCTGATATTCTATGATCTAATGCAATGACATTCAGACAGTTTTATGTGTGACTTTAGTGTTCAATCACTCTGTGATGCTTCTGTTTCTACTCTATAGTCTCCACATCACGTCTTTTACAGGAATCGGAACGTGAGCGAGGTGCTGTTCGTTTTACAGAGATGGACAGTGAGATGAATTACAAGTGCTTTAATGTCCCGCTACATGGGGTTTAGTGTGATCTCCTGTCCTGGCCGATTGGGTCAGTGCTCTGTAATGAAAGAAGCCGTCCCACACTGTGTGCTTGTACAGGCCTCTGTCTCATTTACCAGCGTTTGATTGACCAGACCTGTCATTTCTAGTTCCTGTTATTTCCTCTCAGCTCCACAGGTGGTCTCCTCATCCCTCTGTCTTGTTTCATCATACTTGTCAAACAGGTGTTGTGATGTCTGCTCAAGGTCATTTAGGTTATGCCAGTAACAATGCAGATTTCAAACTTCTAAATCAGAAGCTCTTTTACTTTATCTTTAAGAAACTGCTGAGACATGCCGCGAGTTGAACAAGAAGATGAACAAGGTTAAATGGATGTTAAGCCAATATTTGCAGAAAACAGCATGTGCCACTCACAATGGGATGGCGTCCCAGAAAAAAAAAAAGAAAAAAAACTTTATTGCCTAAACAGTGTCAAGATGATTGATAAATGGATGATCATTTAAAGAGGATACTTCATTTGGAAAAACATTTTTAATTTACTAATTATATATATATTATATTATGTATATATATATTGCTGTCTCCACAAGTAATCGAAATCAATATTTAATTTCCATCTATTTCTTTTTGTTAAGTAGCTGAGGAATAATGTACAGTCATAACTGCAAAATAAAGCCCTTTAGGTTGATACAAGACCTTCACAAGAAACAATGTCTCGATCAAGACTTTGAAGTTGATTTTGAGATAATGATAATCTGACTATCCTTATTTTTAGGCAATTTACCCCTCTCTTTAACAAAATAGTCTTTTTTTGTGCTGAAATATTTTCAGTTTAACTTTGTAGAAAATGCAATTCAGCAAGTCTATAGCAGGTTAGTGCTGAGGATTTACATTCTGATCTGTAAACATTTGTCCATGGTTTGAATGAATTAATTGATTCCACAGCGAAAAGTTCTATAATCTCTAAACCTAAACCTTTTTCCATTCTTTTGGATCATAGAAAATCAGTTGACCTGGCAAAATCTGCTCATTATAATCAGCATGTGTATTATTTTCTGTGTGCTGTGCAAGCAAATCAACTCAACTGCAGTAATTATTTGTTGCTTAGATGCAACTTCTATTCAGAGTAAACACAGCTCTTGAATAAAATCATCAAATATTAGCAATATACATGTATACGTTGCTCAAAATTTGGTTTTAACCCTACTGTATCATATTTGATATGCAAATTTCTAGGATTCTAGATTATCAACATCAAAACTTTGCTTAAAACCTGTTGTACACAACCTATTACATGCCTACATGCCGTGACTGATATTTATATGCATTTTATTCAAGTAGCATGCTATACTGTTATAAAGATCTCATTGATTTACATGACATGCTATCAGAATTTTATCTTACTTTTTAAATAAATGCAACTGCATCAAATAGCACATTTTTGTTTAATTTGGGCCTAAAATGTAGGTGTTTTGTCTTCCTCCTTGAGATCCATATTCCCACTATTTCATTCTATATGGGTCATTTTTGGAATAATATTTTATATGGCTTTACAAAATTTATGCTAATTTTGATTTTTGCTTTCAATGAGGTCCATAGTGTCAAGCAATGGCATTTACCATTCGCCATCTAAGAAGGAACGTCTACTAGCCACTAACAGTATAGATGAACGGTCCTTTATAATCCACTTAACCTCTGTGCGTCCAGCAATGATAAACACAAAGCCAAGGCAAAAAGAAGAGCAAGTTTTGCACCCGATCTGTTGATAATCCAGCTTGTTTTCGCCTCGATACTCTCCCCTCTATCTCTGACTAAAGATAGTGTCTCCCTGATGTCCCCTCCCCATAAGTTTGCCTTTGCAACCAATTATCTTTTTGCCCTCTATCTGCAGTGATTAATATTAGAGGGCTGTCCCCCTTATATGTGCAATGAATCATTTTAGCCGCACCATCAGGGGTGTTTCTCGGCCTAAAAAAAGCAAGCCCCCATACACAGATTTGATATCTGGGAATGCTATAATCTTGGGAAAAAAGTGTTAGGGTATTGATCAGCTCTGGGAGTCTCTTGGCAGGAAGAAAAGGGGTCTGGAGATGCCGCAGTCCAGGCAGCGCTGCTGACTGCTGTAGTATCTGGTCAAGATTCAGCGTGAAGCTGATAAGACCCGTACTGAATTTCGTTTGCAGCCAGATACATGCAGAGATGGGATTCTTCACCTGCTAATGCATTCGCTCAAATACAGTAGCTGAATCTACAGGGGGGCTTGGCGATCCAACTAACTCCACCAAATATAAACCCACAGGACATAAAGGTGCACTGAGTAGCTCCGTATTTATGTGTGCGATAGTTTATAGTATTGAACACAAATCACACGCTTGCAAGCTTGCTTGTGCGGTATAGTTATCAGGCAAGGATTAAAGAGAGAGGAGAGGGCAGAAGGAAACAGACTACCTCAATGCAATATTAGCAACTGCGGGTACTGGTTGATTAATATAAAACATCAGCCGCTGACTTATTTATATTTACTTATTAATTAATTTTTGTCCAGGAGGTTTGAGGTGGACTGTAGGCTTTGCAGAGGGTGTAATTCTCTGGCTGAGAGAGTTTCAGGACTGCACTGATCTTAAAAGGAGGTATTAAAGGAGCTGAGAATTAATGTTAATAGTTAATAATAATTAGAATTAATAGGGTAAATGCTTTTATGATATACTGAGAGATGGATTAGATGTTCATGGATTATGCTTGAGTTTGTTTTGGGTTTGAAATTTTTAAATAGAATTTGCATTATTTATATTCTAAAATTATAATGTAGAATTTCTGTCACAGTGCTTGTCTTTGTTTACGCATTTCAGACTATTACGCATTTCAAACGAGTAACTTTTTCTGCATGTTAAACCAGCAAGTGATTTGTGATTGAAACATTGAATTAATCACTCAGCCAACTCATTAAAAAATGCTGGTTCCTTCATAAACTGAGCATGTGATGGGCTTTATGAAAGAGTCATTGAATAATTCACCCAACTGATTTATTAAAAAATACTGAATCACCAGTATTGTGCATTGAAGTGGTTCTGCTGTGGTTTTATTGCACAGTATTTGGCAGAGCAAAAAACAGACTGGCAATATTGCGTGAAGAATGTATATTACTGAAAATGAACTTATTAAACTGCTGTATGTAAAAGCAATATGCATGCTTGTAACTCCAATAACTTATTCGAAACTGCCCACGCTATTAATGCTAGCTCTAATGTGATGTTTTTGAATTAGTAATGGAGGTTTGGACACATCTTTTGAACTAGCAGTGGCAGATTGCACATCATTAGCGTCTTTGGCCATTATCCATACTTGTTTACAAACTTGCCTTGTGTCTACAGTCATGCCATAATGCTTTAATTCTCATATATCTCTGAAACACAGTGCAGGTCATTGCAAAATTCATTTTTATTATATTATACAGTATATTTTACATTTGTTTGTATATCATTTTCATTTCTATTACTTTTTTATGCATGTTGTCTAACGAAAAACAAGCATGAAGCAAACTTTAAAAGGTGAGTTATTAACTTTAAATTTGTTGTTTTCAAGCTTATTCGCACATATGAGGGGCATGTTGAATGTTAATTTTAGATTATCTGCACAAACACACACAATCATCTCAGAGCCAGTGCATGTGAGAATCTGTATCTGGGTCTACTCACTTGGAGCTGACAAGAAAGTAAGTGATTTCAGGTTCAGGTCGAGTTCAATCTTAACTTTACAGTGCCAGTTGGGTAATGTGGTCTAGTTTACAGGCTTACCTCAATTCAGGGTGAAAAGCAAAATCTTATTTCTTAATCTTATTGCAAAATCTTAAGTTCAAGTGCGACACTAATAATAAATGCAATTACATGCGGCAGATTTAAACATGAGAAACATGAAAAACATATTAATTATTCAGATTTTTAAAAATAATTATATTTAAAATAATTGTCAAATATTCCATTAATTGCATCCAACATATATATTTTTTGTCCATCTCTTTCTCTCTCAGCCTGTCTGCACTGCAGCATTTCCCATTACAGACAGCCAGTATGATGTTCAACTCAACAAAATGTTTCTGTGTGCCTTTTCTCAGTTCAGAACAGGACTCTGGGACATGGCGGGATGAATCAAGATAATTGCCTGATTGATTTTTTTCTCCTGTTCTCTAAGCACTTGGCTGGGCATGATTTGTTTAGGGAGTGAAATGGGTTAGGCACTTTTAAAACACGTGCACGCACACATACATACACACACGTCATGTCGGTCTCATTGGGGCAAACAATAGTTCACAAGATGTCATTTTGTTCACCTAAATTACATTTGCTGTGGCAGGCACACACAGTAAGTAGATTTGTGCGTGGTGTGTGCTTTACAAACCCCTAACGTAGTTCATTTGTGGAAGCCGCATCTTTTCCACCATGTACACACAAATAATTGTGTGTTTGCGCATCTCATCTTCTCTTCGAAGCTCGCCGACATTAATAGGACCTGCCCAGGCATAACTCTTGTCCCACTGAGTGCATCTGAGATGGAGAGCAGATGAGTGGGGGTGGAGAGGCCGTTCTCTCACCACCTGATTACAGCAGCTCCTTCAGGAGCAGATGGAACTCACCCTTCATACAGACTCATGCCAGGGGAGTATGAACATGCTCTCTGCCTCTCTAGACAGAGAGCTGCCAACGCTCTATAAATATAACAAAACATTGGGATGCAAATCCGAGCCATGTCCTGGTTCTGTAAGACCTATGAACCATAAATGAACACAGAGCTGTTCTTCCTTCAAACTGTGGCCCAGAGATTAGTTTGAAAGACTAGATGAAAAGCAGAGGTTGCTGATGCTGAACAAATTACATATTCGAGAAAAAAAATTCAGAATGGATACAAATGGGAGTCATATATTATGTCCAGTTTTAGCATTTCTATTTCCCTAACTGACCCTTAGAATTAAAGTCAACACAAAAGAAAAACTGGTTCTGTTTACTTTCTTTATGCACATTCCAAAGAAAGAAAATGTTTTTGTAATATTTAATCAAAATGTAATAAATTGCTTGGCCTCTGAAATGATTTGCATTCACTCTGGCTTGATTTCGTAATGTAATAGTGCGAAGTGCCACTTTTCATTATCCATTTAATTACTGATGGATAAAATTAAGTCCTGCTCTAGATTTCTCATTATTGAATATCCTGTTTCACTCAAAAATACGTCAAATTACAGAAGTAAAAACAGCAATTAATGTTGACTTTCAACAGGTTGTTGTACCTCTATGATGCTATTGTATCTTTAATCTACAATCCAAAAGTTTGGGGCTGGTAAGGTTTTTTAAATGTTTTTTTGAAAAAAGCGTCTTATACTCACCATTAATCAAAGAAACAATAAAAACAAAATTGTTGAATATTACAGTTTAAAATAATCTAATTTAATATATTTTTAAATGTAATTTATTCCTCTGATGCAAAATAGAATTTTCAGCATCACTATTCCAGTCTACAGTGTTATATGATCCTTTAGAAATCATTCTAATATGCTGATTTTTTTAAGAAACATTTTGTATTATTGTTATGAATATTATTAAAGTATTCCTTTCTTAAAAAATAAAATAAAATAAAATAGTGACCCCAAAGTTAAATGTAAGAACGTAAGAAAGAAAATGTAAATTATTTCTATTTCTGTTTTCTGACATGCTTGTGATTTTCAATGACTCGTTTTGGCAGCTTAGTGTTAATAAATAGTTTGGGTTTAATGCTCTGTGAACCTTGGATTTATGTGGACATAAATATATCAAACTTTCATGTAAAAAAGCAAGGAAAATCCTTTAGATGCCGCCTTTAAAACAGTGCTTTTAATGTAATTTAAATGTGATACCCTGACAGCAAGACCATGCTTTTGTTAAAAACAAAAGTGGAATATCATGACACCCTATATATCATCAGGTCTTTTGGGACGCCCCCAGAATGGTAAAGTTATTTGATGTAAAGCAACTCATGCCTTACAAGGTCATGCTTTTCTTGACACGGACAAGCTATCCTCTCTGTCCTCTGGCCTTTAGTGTAAAAACAAGCTATGCTGGCCTTTCTGTGGATCCTCATGCTCTCAGCTGGCTTTGGAAGGGTAAAGCGTTGGTAGGGATGATTCCCCCAGATTTCACAGGCTTTCTTCAGCCTCAGGGTTTTAAAGTCTTCACTGCCTCTTGTCACCTGCTTTATGGGCAACACTTCACCCCAGCTGTGGTTTGGGTGTCTATAGTTCAACAACTCTGAACTGTCACTCAAAGTACTGTATGACAATGAATACTTAATATTTTTGGAATTGGAAATTGTGATGAATAGAAAGTGAGAAATAGAAATGTTTTGCAACAATGTAAATGTCTGTCACTTTTAATCAATTTTATTCGTCCTTGTTCAATAAAAGTATAGTAATACAGGTAAAGTACTAGTGCTGTTTGTCTTAGCAAACACTTCCAATGAATTAGTGTCCAAAACTGTCAATTATGCAAACAAGTAAAACTACAGTGAGTTATACTGAAATCATAGAATTTGAGCTGTCGTTAGTACTTAAATATAACGATCCAGTACATATCCTCAGGACAACGTCTAGCCAAATTCATTTCCACAACAATACCTGATTCTGCCCCCAAATGGGTTTAGGAAGGAAGGAAGCAAGAGAGAGAAATCAGCAAACTTCAAATTTCCTATTTTCCTGTATCTGAGAGGTTTGGGGTCCCTCAAGGGCCAGTTCTCGGATAGTCTAAATTAAAGAAATGTAACCCCGCACACATTTCAGCCTGATCCTGAGCAGTGTAGTTGTTAAATTGGTATAGTTAATTGGGAACTATGTATTAAACCTTTGGGATTGCTGAGCCAGGAGGACCCTCGAGGCCCCAGCTGACCACAGGAGCCCTTACAGCTGGAGGAACCAACATACTGGCCATCCTGATGCTTGACTGCAGTCTGTTTGCCTACCTCAGGTTATTTAATTCACTCTCAGTCATTACAGGCCCAGAACTTTCTCGTTTCTTTTCCCATTTTACAGGCACACTTTTGAGAATGCTTGCCCTTGTCATCCACTGCTAGAGGTTGTTTAGAAAAGAGGCGAAAATGGACAATTTTGTGACATTCTTTGTGTCGCAAGCAACTTTCAAAATCGTTCAAAAGCGTATTTTCTCTAGTAAGTTACTGTTTGTGGTTCAAATGATTTTTAAAACAGATTTGTCAGAAGTTTAAAATAAAATAGTACTTGCTTTTATCAAAGCAAAATAAAGAAAAAAGTGTTCACTCCATTAAGAAGAAGGGACACACATTTCTTTCCTGCGATAAATTCACCCAAAGGCTCTGTTCTAAAACCTACAGAGAGATATGTCTTGCTGTCTACTGCCTACAAGTGCAATTGACTTTCAAGGCAGCATACTAATTGAAGTGAACCCTCATTGATTTAGAACAATTTAACAAGCAATTCTCAACATGCAAATAAACATGCAATTCTCATGTGACATGCACATTATTGACCCTTCACTAATCTCTGCCTTGTTACTGACTTTGTTTGGATAGTTTTTTGGATAGAAATGTCTCAAAATAGGGTAAAACCTTTTTACCTGGCATTATGCAAGTGGATTCTTTCCCCACACTTTTCCAAATATTGCATATTGCAAGTGTATATTGATTAAACAATGTCAGCTTCAGCTCTCATTCCCAAGTGAAAATGTTAAACATCAGTAAGAACACTTGCATGCGCTTCAAAATAAATTAAAGCTAACGTTAAGTTAATGTTAGTTAATTTATCCATTGATTGAGGTCACTGTAGTAGCTAGATTTTCACAATACCACAGTAGTGAATGTGTTATAGAAATGCTAAGAAAACTTGTTCACTTACACTAATGTGCTCACTTGCAATATCCTTTAAATTAGTGTAACTGGGAGCATTTGTTTCCAAGGGTTTTTAATCAGATTACTGTTATTTAACAATAATAAAAAAAAGAAAAAACAGCAGATAGTCACACTTCATTACAGCCAGCATTAGCATCCATTAAATTCTTACCATTTTATGAGCATGTTAATGAAAATCACTCTGTTAAAAGCAGTGGTCTTTTAAAGTGTCACTGAGATACTATTATCGTTTTTATTCCTGTTTTGGTAACACTTTAGATTAGGGAATACTGTTCACTATTAACTAGTTGCTTATTAGCATGCATATTACTATCGTACTGATTATTTACTAATACGGTGTTCTTGAATTTAAAGTGTTACCAAAGTTTTCAATCACTTTTTTTTTTTTGTGTTATTATTTTCCATTTAAATTTGACAGTTTTAAATTGACAAGCAAACTAGAGTTTAGCAAAGGGTCAGTTGATTCCAGCATAGTGTGGCAGTAGTTTAGCTAACACCATAAAACTCACAAAAAACATTGCATACAAATATTGGGCAGTACACTCTTAAAAATAAAGATGCTTCACGATGCCATAGAATAACCTTTTTGTCTAAATGGTTCCATAAAGAACCTTTAACATCTAAAGAACCTTTCTGTTTCACAAAAGGTTCTTTGTGGCGAAAGAAGGTTCTTCAGATTACAAAAAGGTAAGAAAGAGATGGTTCTTTAAAGAACCTTTGACTGAATGGTTCTCTGTGGAACCAAAGCACCTTTATTTTTAAGAGTGGTTCAAAAGAATAAACTATTTCAGTAACACTTTATTTTAGGGTCTCTTAAAGTCCCCCTGTGCTGAAAATCAAGTTTTTTATGTTGTTTATTTGTCTATATGGTGTTTTTAATATGCTTTTAGACAAACCAAAAAATTATTTTCACAAGAAAAAACATTTAAATATGTCATTTTGATGATCAAAGATGAGATTTAAAGGATACCATTTTTGACTACAGGGGGACTTTAACTAGTTGCTTATTAGCATGCATATTACTAGAATATTAGCCATTTATTAGTACAAATTAGCACATATTAATACCTTATTCTACACGACTTTATTCTACATTCCTAATCCTACCCAATACCTACAATTAACAACTACCTTACTAACTATTAATAAGCAGCAAATTAGGAATTTATTGAGGGAAAAGGCGTAGTTAATAGTGAATAACTGTTCCCTATTCTAAAGTGTTACCACTATTTCAACTATATACATTTTGATACTGAATATTTATCTTGCCTCATCCAACATCTTGAATAGATTTTTTTTTTTCACAGAGATCTGCAATCTGCAATTGCTTTCTGCATGAAATTCATATAGTTCTGCCTTACTATTTGGCGAAGTGGAGGATTCTTTGAAGGCTGCCTCCTACTTTATGCTGCCGCAGCAGAATTATGGTGCTTCAGCCTTTGCGTCAGAAGCACACCTATGATTACTACAGAGGCAGCTCACATAATTTTGGAACACAGCCAAAACTTACTTTCTTCCTCAACAAACCTTCATGTAATTAGTCTGTTTGAGCTCCCAGTGTTTTTTTTTTTTTTTTCATTTTAGACAGATTGTGATATTGGAATTGGTAACAAGAATTATGAAATTGCCATGCATCAAAAATTTTGATTGGATAAAAATCCTATTTTAAGCTATATATATCATTATTGTGATGGGGGCCCCTGCAGTAAGTCATAGCCCCGGGGCCCAGTGAGGTCTTAATGCGGCCCCATAAAACACTACTTATTAAATTTATGAAGCATATTTTGTTTTCATATTTTAAAGCATAACTTTTATTTGTTGTCTAGATGTAAAAAAAAAAAACAAAACATATATTTGTAGTGCTGGATCTTTTTTTCAATTTTATTTTGAGATAAAACACCTCTGGTCCTTTGAGAACAAATCTCATGGTCTATTAAACTAAATTACCCAGATAAGATCTATAATATTATGTTTCTAGATTGATCAACAGCTTCTTACCCTCTATTATCCATGTCCTTAGGCAATTGTCTGTAATTCATAAGTCAAATATCTTATTATTAAGCGTGAAGACTGTTTAGAGATGATATGAACTTGTTTGTCTAGCAGCTGTTTGCACACATAATGAGTATGCCATGCCACAAAACACCTGGTAAAATCATTTATGTTTAATGTTTACCGATCAGAACAATTATGGGATGCCAGTAAAAATAACCCTTGATCTAGTCATTCCACAGACAAAATAAAACTGCCCTTCTGAAGGTTACCAACCATCAATAATTGGAAATAACCGGTTATGGCCCAATCGGCTGCTATTACCTACAGATGCTGCAATTAAGGGGTTTCGGGGGCAGCATCCTGATTTCTGCATTTTATTGGTAATTAACTGTGAAACACAACAAACATTCATTTAATTGAGGCACATTTGGAATGACGACAGGGAAATGGTATAGCTGTATTTCTTGGAAGCGTGTTTATTAAGGTAAAGCGTCAATTAGGAGGCAGAGGAGGAGAGGTAATTTTAGTGATATTGTAAGGTACCCTCTGAATATTAATGTCACTTCACTCAGCATGTATATGAAAAGACATACTGAACAAAAGAGCAATAAATGCAGAACAAAATGAATGCAGTAATGTAGCCTCTGAAGCTTTAAACTGAGCTAAAATAGCATTTGGCATTTTCATATTTCATTAATGGTTTTATACTGTATATATACTTGTCAAAAGCTTGGAATAAGTAAGATTTTTTTAAAGAATATATATATATATATATACATACAGGTGCATCTCAAAAAATTTGAATATTGTGTAAAAGTTCATTTTCTTTGTAACATTTCAAAAAGTGAAACTTTCATATGTTCTAGAATCATTACATGTAAAGTAAAACATTTCAAAAGTTTTTTTTTGTTTTAATTTTGATGATTAGAGCTTACAGCTCATGAAAGTCAAAAATCCAGTAT
Source organism: Sinocyclocheilus anshuiensis (assembly GCF_001515605.1). Taxonomy (NCBI): domain Eukaryota; kingdom Metazoa; phylum Chordata; class Actinopteri; order Cypriniformes; family Cyprinidae; genus Sinocyclocheilus; species Sinocyclocheilus anshuiensis. The sequence continues at coordinate 1,379,906 of NW_015557156.1, forward strand.
TTTAAAATATTAGAATATTTAAATTTCAGTTTCATTAAATACCATCCTTACAGTATAAATTCCGGGTATCTCTTGTTCTTTGAAACCACAATAATGGGGAAGACTGCTGATTTGGCAATGGTCCAGAAGACAATCATTGACACCCTCCACAAAGAAGGTCATTACTGAAAGGGGCGGCTGTTCACAGAGTGCTGTATCCCCACAGTGCCAAAACCACTTCCAAGTGGTTTGCTGACCATGATAGTACTGTGCTTGATTGGCCAGCCAATATGCCTGACCTGAACCACATTTGGAATCTATGGGATATTTTCAAGAGAAAGATGAGAAACAGACGAGCTGAAGGCTCAATAGTGCCTCAGCAGGGCCACAGGCTGATCGATTCCATGCCACACCTCACTGATGCTGTCATTTGTGCTAAAGGAGCCCCGACCAAGTATTGAGTGCATACAATTTTTTGAGATGCATATATATATATATATATATATATATACATACTTTAAATATATAACACACACACAAAAGTATTTTTATCATACTTTTTTGTTTGTTATTTTAGAGCTTGACGATCACTTTCATTGCATGAAAGAAAAAGAGCATTCATTCTTCCTTTTAATGTCACAAAAGAAACAAAGTCATACAGGTTTGGAACAAAATGAGGGTGAATAAATGATGACCAAAGTTTCATTTTTGGGTGAACTAAGTTCTGATTCTGCAATGAAGTCAGAAACGAAATAAACTGCAAAACAATAATTTGAGTGAGTTTCATTCGGCAAAACTGCCCAACATCTTCCTATCGCATTTGGAAGCTTTTCTCTGATTCTGAGGAGAAATGCTTACTAACACAATTTACACAGACAAGGAAATGGGGTATTAAAAGGCTACAAAAGAGAGAAAGAAAGAGCAAGAGAGAAAATTGGCCTTCCTCAGAGTCAGCCAGAGCAGCTGTCATGACAAGTGAGCAGATTAACTATATGGTCAGCAGGGAGAAATCCAGTAGTTTGCACAACTAAGGCAAGAAAAAAAAAGAAAAGAAAACAGCAGTTCTTTTCTGACAGGAGTGTAGTTTAATATCAAGACCTGAGGCTATATCTCTGTAGCCACAAAATATGCTCAGACTGGGTTTAACAGAGATTTGTCTTAGAGCCGTTCCTCCATGCTATGCCAGCCTCCTTCACTGGGCTTTGACCGTAAAGAGATACAGAGTGATATATTGGTAGAGAAAATGCATATTTGGATCTCTTTGGGAAAACAAAAGTAAAAATCTAAGTCAACGGCAATGTTACAGGGCCTGAACATGAAGTATGATCTGGAAGAAAACATCAGAGATACGAAGCGGAGACAGATTTTTACCAAATACAGACTCTGCGAAACATCGTTTAGCTGTACAAAAAGGCTCACGGCAAATATGAAATCTGTGGTCTATGCCAGGAGTGCTTTGTCCAATTAGGCAAACTGAGAGATGAGAGAATTAAAAAAAATATATTGTGAAAAATGTGTAATATTTAAGGAAGAATTTCTATAAAAAGGTAAGTTTTTTAGAAAAATGTTCTGATCAATTTCAGGCACCTAGAATTCATTATAACTTTTGCTTAATATTGCTTAGTGACAGTTATCTTAGATGAAGTCAAACTGATAATTTTAAAGATAATTTTTATTTATTTATCTATTTGTTTATTGAATTAACTTACTTTCTGTAATTAAATTTTTTAACATTGCAGAATTCATCAGATCAATACTTAACAGCTGATTTTCTAGATTTTGTTATACTGTATAAAGGAATTTTTAGAAAGCACTAGGATGGAAAGTGATACTGAGGATAAAGGAATAAAAATGATCATGAGTTAAACTTATTTAAGACAATATTAAATCTCCTAATTAGAGAAAGAAAAAAAAAAAGAAACTGATATGGAATATTTCTTAACAGTTTTCAAAGTCATGACAAAAAGTGGCATCCACTCAAACCAAAACAGTGAAATTATTTTTATTTCACCACTCAATTATGATTTTGTGACAAAAGAAACCCAACTAATTTACACATTTAACATCATTTAAACATGTTAAATGAAATAAAACCAATATTTAAAAAAAGATAATTTAATTTTAAGTTAAGTTAATTTAAAAAATATAATTAGTATTGCTTATTTGTAACAATGCTTTGGCAACATAAATAAATAATAATAAATAAGATAGAGAAGAGAGAAAAACATGAATCCTTGCAACCAGAAAGCACTGCAAATATGTTATTATGAGCAGTACAAAGTACAAATATTTGCGCACTGGCGCACCTCTCTACAAGTACCAAAGTGTCCATTTAGTTTCATTCATAATGTTCCTTGATGTGCTTAATTTATGAAGCAAACACCTCAGAGTAGAGAGTGAGGTCAGAAATTCAAAGAGAAATAAAATATGCATGCTCTTATGCAAAGCAAAGGAAGCTGTTGAGGAATGTGTTATGTGTTGGAAAAAAGACCACTGATCAAAACGGAAATAAAAATAAAATAAATAGCAAACTACAGTACGTGCAAAGAAACATTGTTTGCTCTTCTGCATTGATGGCAGATTATTAATTTTTAGGACATGTTTCTAGAGTTTCAACACTGGGGATCAGGAAATAATGTAAACCAGATACAAATTTGCATTGCCCACAGGTGCACCATGTTGCAGTTACCCCCAGGCCACACCATGGCTCCAACCATTTGAAATGTAAGAACAAAGTTAAAAAGTTTGCCAACAGGACAAAACACACGTTTCAAATTAGTCCACTTTTGGCAACTCTTTCCTATTAACAAACCTATCCCATGATCCCCGGCAGCGCTGTGTGTTCTGAAAGAGGGGATCTGAATCTGCACTCTCTGCGAGTGGAGGTCACTGTGTTTGCTTAGCTCTACATTATCACCCGGCTCTGCTAATGAGATGAATGATCAGTCCTGGAGTGGCTGTCCTCTGATAACACGGCAGTGAGTTTTTTTTGGGGAAAGGAGTGTGCTTGCAGACATCTGCCTTGGTGATCTCATTCATTAGAAGGGGACAGAAGATCAGTCCGTGACCAAACCTGCCGGCCTCTCCAGTGGGCCGTGAAAGGACGAGGACAAGGATAGCACAGACGTCGGCCACTGTGCACACAAGCCAAAGCGTTTTAACATTCTGAAGCGAAGCAGTGAGTGCTGCTTCACTGCCTAAAATGACAGCTTTTCTGGATTTGTAGTCTCATAACTCTGGGCAGGCAACAAATACACATGCATCATACACAACATGGTCACTTAAAGGAGTCTTAACACATACTTTTCATTATGATCCACACTGAAATATGCATAAATTTGGGGTTTTCATTCAGAAAATTGATAGTAAATTTTACAATTAATTACAAAGAAATGGCAAGCAACACATTGAATTAAAAATAAAATTTTAAAGTAGAAAGTTTGAAATAGTATTTTAAAACTTACTCCAATTATCACTGTTTTATTTACAAGTCCATATTAAATCTCTTAATTAGAGAAAGAAAAAAAAAAAGAAACTGATATGGAATAGTTCTTAACAGTTTTCAAAGTCATGACAAAAAGTGGCATCCACTCAAACCAAAACAGTGAAATTATTTTTATTTCACCACTCAATTATGATTTTGTGACAAAAGAAACCCAACTAATTTACACATTTAACATCATTTAAACATGTTAAATGAAATAAAACCAATATTTAAAAAAAGATAATTTAATTTTAAGTTAAGTTAATTTAAAAAATATAATTAGTATTGCTTATTTGTAACAATGCTTTGGCAACATAAATAAATAATAATAAATAAGATAGAGAAGAGAGAAAAACATGAATCCTTGCAACCAGAAAGCACTGCAAATATGTTATTATGAGCAGTACAAAGTACAAATATTTGCGCACTGGCGCACCTCTCTACAAGTACCAAAGTGTCCATTTAGTTTCATTTATAATGTTCCTTGATGTGCTTAATTTATGAAGCAAACACCTCAGAGTAGAGAGTGAGGTCAGAAATTCAAAGAGAAATAAAATATGCATGCTCTTATGCAAAGCAAAGGAAGCTGTTGAGGAATGTGTTATGTGTTGGAAAAAAGACCACTGATCAAAACGGAAATAAAAATAAAATAAATAGCAAACTACAGTACGTGCAAAGAAACATTGTTTGCTCTTCTGCATTGATGGCAGATTATTAATTTTTAGGACATGTTTCTAGAGTTTCAACACTGGGGATCAGGAAATAATGTAAACCAGATACAAATTTGCATTGCCCACAGGTGCACCATGTTGCAGTTACCCCCAGGCCACACCATGGCTCCAACCATTTGAAATGTAAGAACAAAGTTAAAAAGTTTGCCAACAGGACAAAACACACGTTTCAAATTAGTCCACTTTTGGCAACTCTTTCCTATTAACAAACCTATCCCATGATCCCCGGCAGCGCTGTGTGTTCTGAAAGAGGGGATCTGAATCTGCACTCTCTGCGAGTGGAGGTCACTGTGTTTGCTTAGCTCTACATTATCACCCGGCTCTGCTAATGAGATGAATGATCAGTCCTGGAGTGGCTGTCCTCTGATAACATGGCAGTAAGTTTTTTTTGGGGAAAGGAGTGTGCTTGCAGACATCTGCCTTGGTGATCTCATTCATTAGAAGGGGACAGAAGATCAGTCCGTGACCAAACCTGCCGGCCTCTCCAGTGGGCCGTGAAAGGACGAGGACAAGGATAGCACAGACGTCGGCCACTGTGCACACAAGCCAAAGCGTTTTAACATTCTGAAGCGAAGCAGTGAGTGCTGCTTCACTGCCTAAAATGACAGCTTTTCTGGATTTGTAGTCTCATAACTCTGGGCAGGCAACAAATACACATGCATCATACACAACATGGTCACTTAAAGGAGTCTTAACACATACTTTTCATTATGATCCACACTGAAATATGCATAAATTTGGGGTTTTCATTCAGAAAATTGATAGTAAATTTTACAATTAATTACAAAGAAATGGCAAGCAACACATTGAATTAAAAATAAAATTTTAAAGTAGAAAGTTTGAAATAGTATTTTAAAACTTACTCCAATTATCACTGTTTTATTTACAAGTCCAATATATAGTGCATTTATATGACTTTTTCTGCACTTAAAACAGTCCTTTTTTGATTGTTCAAGCAGGTCAAGTTTCTGCTCAACCATTAGGCTGCAAGTTCCTGAAGTTCAAAACAAGTCCTTTTTGCAGCTTGGTTTCAATAAATGAACTTTTTGGACACAAGAGGAAGTTTTGAATTCGGAAACTTACAGTATGTACATCAAACTATTTTATCTGGAAAGATCAAAGAAAATGAGATTCCTCATGATGTGACCCCTTTAAAAATGTATGAATGTCACAGCATTAGATGCAAAACATCAAAACAAGAAAAAAAGCAAAACATTTCACAAAAAGATGCTTTAGATACTCTGTTGAAAATAAAGACAAAAACGTATTGTGACACTTTATGGTTTTAAAACATTAGACCAAGAATATCCATAATTAATGTGATGAACCATACCTGTGTGAACTTGCTTACAGCCTCAAAAAATGATGACAGTTAGTAAAGAATTATTGCACAATTTCTGATCAAATTAAGATACCACTTCAAGAATAAAGAATCAAATGTATTGTGATTTCCACAAAATGTTAAATAGCACATCTGTTTTCAACATTAACAATAATAAATGTAATACCTGTTAGCATCTTTTTTTTCTTCATCTGTATCACACTGCACGATTTATGGCTGTCCCAGATGAAAGATTGGCATTGTGAAACAATCGTGGGCATTTCTGGGATCGTGGCTCCTAATCGGCGGGTATTTTCTGACAGTGTCAGAAATTCAGCATGATCATCGCACAGTGTGTTGCTGGTACGACCCACATTTACTGGCCAGCCAATAAAAATGCGACATGAAATCAACACGATCGTCATGGCGGTAAACATAAAACTGCTTACCTCACGCTCTTATCCCTTCCTCTTTCGCTGCTTCCACTTTATTTCAACACACATAAAAACTACAACTGCCAAAATGTGATTCATCATGCTCTTTTTGTTTAGCACTAGCGCATGCTGATGATGTTTTATTCTTCTATAGTAACATGCGTCGTAGCGTACGAATCAGTAGGTCATCATCGTACAGTCTACATGCATGTTGTACCCAAGTTTATTAGATCCATGTTGCACAGTGTGATCTGCAATGATCTTACAGGATTGCTAAAATCGTGCAGTGTGTAGAAGGCTTTAGAGGATGCCACAACATCTAATTTAGAAATGTTTACATTTTTATCTTTTGATGAGTGTTGTGAGGAAAAATGAGTAGTTTAAAAATAAATCCAAAATGGATGAAGAACTGAGACACAAAAAAAACCCATCAGTGATTTATCTGAATAGATTATATAACACGTTTCTGTGGTCTTATGAGAAGGACAGTTGAAAGTAAGCTTTAAATGGCTTTTATTCATTTGTTGTTGATTGTAAAAGTTCACAGAACTGTTGGAGGAAAAGGAAGCAAATTCCTTTATTCCTCAAGTAACGCAAATTAATGAACAACTCTTTTACAAATATCTGCTTATATCCAAATGACACATTGATGGCACCAAAACTTGTTTTAATATACATTCTCTGGAGTACTTATGCATGAAACATTCATTTGAAAACCAACAGAAGTGTGAGATATAAGTTCTTGCGATATTTCATACAGTTTGAGATTCACCCCGAGGCGAAACTCATGTGAAGGAAGCAGCTTTCCTTTTCCCCTCAATTTTTTCTCTCCCTTTTTTTTCTTTTTTTGGCTCTCTTATCATCTTTTCAAGCATGCCAAGTGAACTGTCGGAACGCAGATTTCTCTGTGATAGAGATCTCTTGGGAGACGTGCAGAAACAAAAAAATGTTGCAAAAATAAAGCAACAGAAGGATGGGGTATCCAGAGGGACGGAAGTGTGCAGAAACAAAAAAATGTTGAAAAAATAAAGCAACAGAAGGATGGGGTATCCAGAGGGACGGAAGTAAGAAATGTGGACAAATGAACGTGTTACCCGACACGGCCTTGGCATCGCTCACAGAGCCCTGCAGCCACACTACAGCAGTCATGAACATCCCTCCATGCCTCACAGTTCCTTTTGCCTTGTTTCTCCCTTCTGTCTCCGTATCCTTCATCTGGCTGTAAACTTTCCCTCAGCACCCGAAACAGCTTGTTATCTAAACTGCTGTTCTGTTAGACAGAACACTCTTATTACAGTTAAAATCTTAATGACCCAAGTTTAGCGTTTCTCACTGAATATTCAAGACATTGTTTTAGGGCACTGTGATATTAGCTAGGGCTTGCACGGCTGCTCATTTTAAAGTAGTCGACTAGTTGGCGGGCCAATGTTTTTCTCATGTAAATGAGTCAGCGCTGTGCAGAGAGAATGTCTGTGTAAGTAAAATGTGCATATCTCCATTGCCAGATTCATGCTGCGTGCATTGTCATAAACCAGAGCTCAACAATAAGGATGTCCCGATGGCTCGGGGCCAGCGTCAAAGAGTTTGTTGTACTTGTACATGTGTTTTTACGCCTTGCAACTTAAACATTTGATTCCCTGAGGTTTTTAGGATTCGCTGATTTAAATATATTATCTAGACATGCAAACAGACAGACAGGCAGACAGACAGACAGACAGATACATAGATAGATAGACAGACAGACAGATATATAGATAGACAGACAGAGACAGACAGACAGACAGGTAGATAGATAGATAGATAGATAGAGAGATAGACGGACAGACGGACAGATGGATGGATAGAAACTGACAGACAGACAGACAGACAGATAGATAGATAGATATATAGATAGATAGATAGATAGATAGATAGATAGAATAGACAGACGGACGGATGGACGGACGGACGGACAGAGAGACAGACAGACAGACAGACAGACAGATAGATAGATAGATAGATAGATAGATGGACAGATGGATGTATAGAAACTGACAGACAGACAGACAGACAGACAGATAGACAGATAGATAGATAGATGGACAGACGGATGGATAGAAACTGACAGACAGACAGACAGACAGACAGATAGATAGATAGATAGATAGA
>NW_015557156.1:1388213-1400275 GCF_001515605.1 Sinocyclocheilus anshuiensis
ACGGACGGACGGACGGACGGACAGACAGACAGATAGATAGATAGACGGACAGATGGACAGACAGATGGATAGAAACTGACAGACAGACAGAAAGATAGATAGATAGATAGATAGATAGATAGATGATAGATAGATATGTACCCAGCCTGAAGTGTAACTAAAGACAACTCGCTCTCAGACTACACCATTGTTTAAAGTAAATCAGACGGGTGATCTGCAGCTCTCTCTCACAACAAGAACTTCTGCATCTTCACAGAAGCCAATAACACTCTTCATCCATCCTCCCTTTCGTGTTTCACATTCAATACCTTAAGTGTTTATTACCACGTTACTCTTCAGACACTCATTTTGAAGATGGATCTGATCAATATGAGGCACAGCACCAAACGAGCCCGGAGTGGACCAGGACCTAGATTTGGCTTCAACCTCTAAACTATCGATCGCTTCACTGTGCGGGCTGACAGCCACGAGTCATCTGTTGTACCAGGCGAGCGAAGTTTGACGTTTTGTCAGTTATTACTTCTCCTCGCCCGTCTTGAGCTGTGAATCTACGATGTCATGAGAAAGCCAAGCACCCCACACAAAAGTGTAATGAACATCAGCAGGACTCTTCATCATCTGCCTGGAGATTGATGGACTTTAAGCCGCCCTCCAGACACCCTTTTTAGGAGGTACTACTTTTAGAAGGTTGTAAACAGGAATTCGTTTCAAGGAGAAGATTAGCAGACTGAGAAATAAATATTTTACTAGGTTAAAGAACACACAAAAAGATGTGCTTGTTTTCTTGGGCCTGTAAGAAAGTTTACACACTACAGTGCCACGAGCAGAAATCAATGTCTCCATGGAGTCGTTTAAAGTGGATTATACTGATAATGAACAGGTTTTAAAGTTTCTCCGAAATTCAGGAAGTGAATGTGAAACTATGATTCACTTAAATTTGGTTGGTTTTTAGTCTGTTATCATGTGCTTAGTAACTGTTATATTATGTGCTGTGGAGCTGTTGGCAGGGCAGATTGAAAACAACATCATCTTCTTTTAAACCTTCATTTGCCTTCATTTCACCTCTCCAGATGGTCCATTAACTCCTGTGTAAATATGAATGTTTAATCTAATGCAGCTTTAAGCCCTACAGACTCAGCAAACCTGGACGTTTTTTTTTTCTTAAATCACTATTTAAATTGCAATTGCAATTTTTATAAACAGGTAGCAGTTCTATATTATTATATTTATTCACTACAGTACAGTACAGTAAATACAGTTAAACTAGAATAGTAGTATGAACAGTTAATTTAACTATTTTACTTTTATTCTGGCTTGAAAAATTACACAGTCCAGCGGGTGCCTTGATATCAATTTGACATCAATTATTAGTCAAGACTTGATCAAGATGCTGTAACATAATTTTTAATTCAGTTTGGACGGAATTTTCTTCTAGTGGTAATTGGGTGAAAATAGGACGTTAATTCTACACTGAAATTAGTTTAATTAGAATAGTAGTATGAACAGTTAATTGAACTATTTTACTTTTATTCTGGCTTGAAAAATTACACAGTCCAGCGGTTGCCTTGATATCAATTTGACATCAATTATTAGTCAAGACTTGATCAAGATGCTCTAACATAATTTTTAATTCAGTTTGGACGGAATTTTCTTCTAGTGGTAATTGGGTGAAAATAGGACGTTAATTCTACACTGAAATTAGTTTAATGTATACTGTATGTAGGCCAATATGTTTGACGTTCAATTTACATCAAATCAATGCTATGTCAAGTTTATGAAGTCAGTTTGATTTGCATATTTGACTTTTGATGTTCAATTTGATGTATTTTCAACATCATTTGCCCACTGGGTATGACATTAAAACCACTTATTTAAAACTAATCAACTAGCTAACTAACTAAAAAAATACATTTCTTTACACCATAAAATATAGCATCCTGGGGAAAATTTGCAATAATGTGAACTTGTCCAGTTGATCCACATTCTACTAATTTAGCTGTCATTTAATTGACTCTTTAGGTACATAACTTGCAAACTCACACAACCTGCAGAAAAATTCAAATAGACCGGATTTCTGACAGGTATGTTAGGTAATCTGTCAGGGACATGTGTAGCATTACAAAAATATTATTATGAAACAGTACCTTTAATACAAAAAGAATGGAAAGAATGCTAGTAAAGAAAGTTTTAGTTGACCAAAGTTTTAGTGGCTTCATTCTACATGAAATGTTGAGACACAGGCAAATACCACCAACATTTCTGGCAACCCCATACAGGACATGTTTAAGGTCTCTTTTGTTGACTCAGTAAAGCTAAAGAGAGGTTTACCCCGATATAAAACAAGAGTCATATCATCCAACCGATTTCCACAGTTCAATACCTAATAGGTCAGTCAACTTCATAACAGAATTACCATATTTTCACCTCAGAGCCCTATTCAGTCAGGATTAGCTTTCTCACAGGAGCTCAGGTAAATTTGTGCTTCACGAATGTACTTTGTGATTGTGAATCAGACACATCTGAGTTTTTTCACAACCTCAGTAAAAATAAAAGCAAATGACTTACTGCTACCTTTGGCTTCCTCTGAGAAATTGATTTTCCCCTTTGTCTCATGCCATAAACTAATTTTCTCATTGCTCCTAATAGGAATGACTGGCTGATCTTTGGCCAACTTTATAGGTAAAATGACACTTGGTTCATACCACTAAATTAAATGATTGAATTTAAATTTAAAATGAATTTAAAAAGTAATGAAATTAATGCATGACCTATAGTCATTCGTAAATGACAATTCAGAAAATGTTAACACATTCACATGCTTATTATTTCCACATATTCTATAAAAACTATATAAAATACTAGTTTTAAAGTAAAAAAAACAACAGCAACTTTGTTTTTCATGCTATAACAGGCTTTTCCCAAAGCGAACCTTCCTCTCAAAACCCTTCATAATCAGTAGCGAGGAATTATTTTTTCACTCTGTTTCTGCTAGTGCACCAAATCTTAACACAAGCCCCATATAAGAAAGTTAACAGCTTCTTTAACAGCTAGTGTTTGAAGAGACATAGATAGTGTGAGACAGAGAGAGAGTGTGTTTGTGCTGTCTGTTTCTCTAAGCGTTTAATGTGTTATTCGATCTCCAGCAAAGCATATAGTCATGAGGGGGTGAGAAGGAATTACTGCAAATCCAACTCTGCGCTGCAAAAGAGCCGGAGCCCGCGGAGAATGAATTAACCTAATCAGACAGCCAGTGATCTACCCCTCCAAATTTTATGCTACATCAAACCATAAAATACGCAATAGAACGGATCACAGAAAGCAAAGAATGCAACAAAAGCTCTTGCTTACATTCACAACCCCTGCAACCCACCTAGAACACTGTGAACAGCCTCCATGCTGAGCTTTCGATGTTCACTTAATGCCACACAGCACAAATAATTTCAGCATACAAATAACGTGCTTTAAAAATGCCACATTTTACACTTTCGAGATCTTTTTTACCCTGAAGTTCACTTATAATACAAGTAAAGAGCAACATTAGAAGTATTAAGACCATTTTTGTCACAATTGTGTACATTGTTTTCTGTTTAAATAAAATTGTGCTCGTTACATAAAAACGCATCTTTCTAAGATGTCATTACATGCAAACTATGTTGAGAGGATGCAAAATTAACTTAACATATTACTTTCCATTAAAAGTAAAATTTTTTTTTTTATTACGCTCAATGTGATAATGTGACATTACACTATTTAAATGTTTGGGGTCAGTAAGATTTAAAAAAAAAAAATGTTTTAAAAAGAAGTCTCTTATGCTCACCAAGGCTTCATTTATTTGATCAAAAACTGACTAAATTATGACAATTTAAAATAACTGCATAAAATAACACTGCACTGCAATGCACTGCTCATAGCTATTGATAAGACCATGGTTCTATGTCAATACCAATAACAATTTTCAAATTGCCAATTTGTGAACTACAACCTGGTTTTGCTGTTATGAAAAATGTAATTAAGAAGTCAAAATAACCATTTTTAATTCCAAATAACTGTATCACATGCAATAAGGCAATGCAAAAACAATAAAGCATTTTAAGTAGTGCTGTCAAACGATTAATCGCGATTAATCACATCCAAAATAAAAGTTTTTATTTACATAATATATCTGTGTGTACTGTGTATATTTATTATGTATATAAACACACACACACACACACACACACACATACAGATATATTTTGAAAATATTTACATGTATTTATATGTATATATGTATATTCATATGATTTATATTATATATAAATATATTTAATATATAAACATAACATATTTTCCTTAAATAGATACATTCATGGGTGTATATTTATATATATATAATAAATATACCCAGTGCACACACATATATTATGTGAACAAAAACTTTTATTTTGGATGCAATTAATCGCGATTAATCGTTTGACAGCACTCATTTTAAGATCATGGTCTCTCAACATCTGCCCATATCAGGATGCTTTCAAGGTTGTGGATCTGTCAAGGATGTGAGATTCCATACCACTTCCTCATTCAATACACGGGAAAAACACTATTTTCTCTGGAGGAGATGTGTGCACTCTGCATTTAACGACACTAGAAAATTAAAATTTTTTAATTACTTTACCTGCGCAAGTTACTTAAAGAAATGGTTGAATATCAAGAGAAACATTGCTGCTGTTTACTTATAGTGGTGAATTCATGATGGCAGACAAAATGAATCCCAAATGAAGGTTTTAATAATTGATTTGTTGTGTTTCAAATTAACTACTGCAACCTGGATCAATAAACGTTGCCACTTAATTTAATTTATTAACACAACTCACCTGATATTTTAACAACCATTTCAAAAGAGTAGAGAAAATTCTATTTTCCTTGATAGGTCCCTTTTAAATCATCCAGGATACATTTTTGTTTTATTTTGGAGATCCTCATATTTCATTGCGATGAATCTGTGTACACATGGTATTTTGTGACATTTCATGTTAAACATCCTGGCTCAGGCGGCCATCTTGAGCTAGGCAGTGTGTCTTGTCTGCTTGTTTACCAGTATTTTTGAGAGGCACCATGGGGCGACTCTGGGCTGCCTATAAACCATTAGCACTGAAAGGATGATGTATGGCATCGCCTTCAGAGAGCAACTTCTGTATGCATTTCAATCCTCCCCAGATAGTCCCCCCGTTTAATTGTGCATTAAAGTCCATGCGTCGCACCATTTGTTACTCACGTTGTTTACCGTCCTATTTGAGTTCTAATTAATCCAAAAAACACAGAGCTCGACTTCATTAACTTGTGCAGCTCTGGCTCATCTGAGGTTAATTAGCAGCGGAGGACAGGATGCCGCGCTGCAGCCCAGGAAGAGTTTGTTGACCGTTGTCATATAAAGAGAAATACCATTAGGCTCTTTATGATCTTGAGATAGCCAGATGAGATGAAATGGCACGTTGTTTTTCTTTGTTCTGCAAATTTCACAGCTGCAGCTGTTTTGAAGAAAGCCGTGGAAATAAAGGTGAGATCCTATCTGCAATCAATAAAATGGAAGATTTATGTTGTTGTAATTCAAATTTATTGATGTATTGATGAAGAGATTATGCTAGAATAATGCGGGTTGTCAGCTTTATCTTTCAAAATAAAGGTGAAGTTACGTCATAGTTCATGCAGTTGTAAAATAAACACGTTTTTGTGCTTTGTACCGCAAAAACTCATACTTTTGAATAAAAGAAGCTTGATTCTGATATAATTCCTCTATGTTGGTAAAGATGTTGGTAAAGAGAGTTACAAATGTCTGGGTATTTTGCCCCAAGCCCTGGAAGGACATCGGAGTAAATTTTGTGTAAAAGAAGCAGCTGCGCAAAAATAAATCTCCAAGAAAATTATTGAATTAACTCCTAAATTAACAGCTGCATAATCTCTGCAATAGGCCTCTGAAGACCTTTCCGTTCGGAGAAACTCTCCCAACAATTAATTATCTCTTTCTCAATTTCTGGCAGCCTCCCTTTACAGCAGTCTGGAATCCTACTGCTTATTTTAAAGATTTACGTTTAAATACATCAGCAGTCGTTTCCAGGGCACTTAAAATAACGCACACTCACACTGCATGAATGTATTTTATTATCTCTTCACCATAATTGTTAACGGTGTGACAGACAGCACCCGAAGAAAGATTATACTGAAGATCAAGAATGAATAAAAGGAATAAAAATTGCAGCATAATCACACACGGGGAAGTTAAAGCTTGCAATATTTTAGAGCATCTTCAGATTGAATTTAGTAAAGCCAAAATAAATTAAAATTATTATTGCCAAAAGATAATGTTAAATAATATAAATATAATATAAATAATTAATTGTGATGATATTTAGTCCAAAGCTCTGAGACTTTTTTTTTCATAAGCGATATTTCGCTTAGTCTTCGATAGTCTTCATAAGGGAGTCATTTGACTTATTCACTCAACCGATTCATTCAAAAACGTTGATCCATTCAGGAACCAAACAAGTGACTGTCTTTATGAGTGAGTCACTGAATGATTCACCTCACCGATTCGTTCAAAAATGCTGATCCATTCAGGAACAAAACAAGTGAGTTGCTTAAGAAGTGAATCGTTGAATCGTTTCATCAATTGCTCAAAAAACTGTTCAACTTTGTGTTGCTCAGAGACATAAAACTGTTGATTCTTCTGTGGGTTTGTCTGGATCTACTTTGGAGCAAAAAATAATAACTGTTTAAACAAGTAATAATCTCATTAATGGTAATACAATGGCGTTATTTGCTCCTAAGTGTTATTTTAGACTTACAGACCATCAATGAAGCTTATTTTATCCAGTTCTTTAAAAAATACATAGAATGGAATATTATAATGTAAATAAATACGAATTACATATATAATAAATAGTTACAATAAAGTGTCTTTGTCAACAAAGCAGTGAGTTTAACAATAAAAGCCTCTCAGGTGAACCCTGGCTGGTCTGCGAGCCATCTAAATAAATAAAAATCATAAAACTACCGCCGCTTTCTGAAGAATGATGCTTCTTTCCTGTGTGAAGGCATGAGACAGGGAGGACCTCAATGATTACTTCCCCACCTTTTCCATTTCTCACACAATCTGACCCCTGAGATGAATTTCGCTTTCAGTGAGAGAAAGAAAGCCAAATGCCACCTGGGCTGTGACCCTCTCCCGATGTGTATAGGTCACGGCCGACATTCTTTGTTGACATGTCAGCAACTGAGCTTTGGAAATGGCAGCACAAACAAGGAAGATGATGACATGTCTTCTTCCCCGGGCTCTCTGCCCCGTTGTCTGGATTTTAGCATTCTGTCTGGTCAGTCTTCCCAGCAGGTTAATAAATGTCTCAAATACATGTATGTGCAGTAAGATTCCCTTCACAATCTTAAGCAAATTTGTATGTTTCTTACAAAAAAAAAAAAAAGGCACATTTAAATGACGAATGAAATTAAGTTATTTTAATATTATTTATATACTGTTATAGTATTTATTCATATTTTGAATGAACTTGTATTTTTATTATTCTTTTATTTTCAATTTAATTTCAGCACATCATATTGCTACTATTAGTGTTATATATTTCTATTTAATTAAATACTTTATATTTGTACATACATTAAATGTATATTTGTTTTAGTAATTTTATTTTAGTCTCCAAAAATTCCTTAGGATGAATAAAAATAGACACAAATGAGTTACTTGTTTACAAATAGAATGGTAAATATCTAGTAAATAGAGTAACTGGGAATAATATATCCTGAAATCTCTGTACAATTTGAGACATTGCTGAGACACGTATGAGTTTCATGGAGTGTTTTACTAAGGAGAAAAACTTGAAAGACTATTATTTTAGTAGCATCAAGATACTGTTTTTTTCATTTTGTTTTAATATTTAGAATTAGATTTTATTTTAATATTTTCTGTTTTCTGAATTTTAGTTAGTTTCATTAATTTTGTTCTGTTTTATCATTTTTATTTGTTTGTTTTGAAATATTTGTATACATTTGTTTTTATTAAATTTGATTTCACTTTTAGTTTTTATTATTTTAGTATATCAATTTAGTAATCTGAACATTTGAGATACTTCAAATACTTTTTATATTGTATTTTATTTCAGTTATCATTTATTTTATATCAAGTAACAGCATTTTTAAAGTTTAATTTAAGTTCACTATAATGACACTCATCATTATGTCTTCATTTCCTCCCCATTTAATCTTTTTGGCATCTGTGAAGAGAAACTGTGAAGATATTAAATCTTTGACTTTTCTGGGCTCTTTTTTTATAAAAAAAAAAAAAAGTCTGAAAATGTTGTTCTCTGAAATTTAGTCGGAAAACCCAGACATCAGCTGGAACAAGACGTCTGTCTCGTAGCACAGAGTGGTCTTCGTTCCATCTGTAATATAGAGCACAAAATACGATGTGCTAAAACGTTTTAAAAGCAGCAAATATCAAGCAGTGCTGTTCCACAGAGTGGATGAGTATGTGTCAGTCTGTCTTTCTCTGCCAGTCACACTAAGTGGCACTGACAGTTGTCCTGAGCTGCTCACGGCTCCATCTCTCTTCAAACCTCTCCTGTTTATCACTCTGCTCGAATGCATATTAATGGGGTATGCGCTATACCTGGCACCTCTAATGCATAAAAATGCGCTTCATAATTTACAGTCAGTGGAGCGGCCACGAAAAGCCAAAGCAACTGCAGGGGTTCTCTCTTTCCACCCCTCCCCAACTCGATGTGCCACTTTATGGACTGCTCTGCAAATTGGCGAGGAAGCGAAGGATGATTCTGGGTAAAGATGAGAAAAGCACAACTCTGGCCTGATCTGCGTCAGCATAATATGTGTGTCACATGAATCTTTTAGGAGTTGGATGGGTAAGAGGAGAGAGACTGCTGTGATATGGTTTGTGGGAACATTCGCTTTGATTCCCAGATATTGTCTAATCAGGAATATTCCGACACAGTCACGGAGGCCTCCCTTTTCAGCAAATGTAAGAGACGAGACGGGAATGAGTGTCGGTAAAACAGCATCAACTCAATGCATCCATTGAGGAAACCGTGTGTTAGTGTCAGTCAGTGCTCTGTCAGTGTTTATCCATCATATACTCACATACGCACACGTCTATGCATTTGATTAATGCGTCTATGGCCCTGAACTTTCCATAAACCTAAATCTTCACATTTTCAGACAAGAGTTAAAGGTCAGTCCGTATAAAGAGACTCTGGACTCTGCGTGTCAATTTAATGTTGTGTTTGCACAAATGTTGCGCTTGACTGATGAAAACATGTTAGTATTCCAGACAGAATGAAACTTCACCCTTTTCTTCCTGTATTGGAAAATATTGCACCAGTATTATGGCGAGATTCTCAGTAATATAGTTTATAGGGTTGCTTCTCTATCAGAATAAAAGGCTGGGAAAGAAAGACATCAATCTAGCAGCTTCTGTCCTGCACAACCAAAACTGCTGCATTCATTATTCAGAGAATTCATAAACATTTATCTATTTAGCAGATACTTTTATGCAAAGCAAAGAAAAGAGAGTATTTGTGTATTTGTGCAAATCAATCAATCAATCAATCAATCTGCCTTTTTATTTTTCAAATCCATACAATAATATAGTATTATCATGGTAGTATGGTTGCAACCTAAAATTTTTAACGTCCCTGACCTGTAAGGCATTCTGCTGCCATAAACAAAGTTTTATTAAAACAATTCAACTAAGGCACATACAGTACATTTATCCATTCTGTAGACACTTTTATCAAAATAAATAAATAAATAAATAAATAAATAAATAAATAAATAAATATTCAAATAAATATTCACTGCCAAGTAAATTTCAAAAATAAATAAAATACATATGCCTGTTGGTTTGTATAACATCTATGTACCTATTTACCTATCTACATAACAGTATAGTATTATTACACTAGTATATATACACAAAGATAATATATGAAACCACAGAAGTGGTTGAAGCTACTTCCAAACGTGTTTTGCATCATTTAACATAGCAATATCTGCAGATTGCCGAAGGCTTGGTGGGATTCTCTGAACTGAGGTGAGAATGTCACAACAGCAACATTTTGGTGGTGCTACATCAGTGATTTCAGAGAAGCAGAAAGCTACACACACTCACAAATACACAATAAAGAGAGCTGAGACAGGTGAGTCTGAGGAAACATCCTAATTTGGCACAATGTGAAAGATATCTCGGCACCTTCAGGTCAGAACAGGGGCTTAGTACTGTATGTATCAGCCCGGGACAGACAAACAGACAGACAAAGATATCTAAATGCATGAAGTGGTCCCAAAATATATTTGGACACATAAGCCACACTTTAAAATTGTCTGAATGTCATCACAATTAGATGTCAAAATATCAACCCAAGTAGCACCTGCAAACTAGTGATGGGAAGTCTGATTCTTTTCTGCTGTTCAACTGTTTCTTTTGGGACAGTTTGTTTCAATGAACTGGTTCAAATAACTGATTCAGCAGTTTGTTTATGTTATTATCACGCAATGATGTTACATATGCACAATTCTACTATTTATGAACCCAATAATGATGTCAAATGCAGATGTTTTACATTTCTACAGCATATAAAGTTAATAGATTCAACTGCTTGGTTCACACATACTCATTTCAGCAGCTTATCAGTTCTCTGTGGACATGTCTGAGTCCAAATGTTGCCTCAGTTTAGTGTACTAGTGCAGTGTTTCTCAACCAGGGGTCCGTGGACCCCTAGTGGTCCTTGACGTAAGACCAGGGGGTCTGTATAAAGTATGAATTTTTGTATAAATTTTGTATATTTTGACATGACGTTCCCATGAAAGAAAAATCCAATATAGCTGATGATATGGCCAAATACTGGACAAGTCAACTAACTTAAATTATACTTGACTGCATTTGGTCCTCACAAAGACACAAATGATACATAGATGAGTCAATTTTGTTCTGGGGGTCCTTGAGGATGGTTCTGAATTAGACTGGGGTCCGGTACACCAAAAGGTTGAGATTCACTGTACTAGTGGACTGCTGTAACCATTAACTGACTCATCATGACTCAAGACAGAACCATTATCAGTGTACTACTGGTGACTTGAAACTACTGCAGTCGGATAACTGTTATATTTCCAATATATTATTATTATTATTATTATTTAAAAAATCAGTCTTTATGCTTTTCAGCAAATCCAGTACATTCATTAGAAACATACATTCTGCCCATTTTAAAAAACCCTCAGCAGACAGTTCACTGAATGTTGGACATGTCCATACTGTTCTCAGCTCAGTGTACTTCAACAGCAGCGCTGAATAAATAGGCAAAAACCGGCATCATAGGATCATATACTCCTGGATATTGGCTCATTTTAAGTCAGAGTGACTGTCAGGCACGTCTCAAAGTGAGTTTTGATTGAGTAACTTGTAAATCTGTGCTGACTCGAGCTGTGAACTTTCAGTCGGTTTAGTGTAAAATGTGTTTTAATGTCACTATTGGTGAGGATTGTATGATCTTTGAATAATATCGGTCTTTAAAAGCTAGATATGTAAAGAATACCTAAAGTGTACTTGCAATAGTTCCACTTTAGCACAATCAAATATATCTAATATCAAATATATCTTTATAACAATTAATAATAGTAATTCATTACATTTATATAGCGCTTGTCTAGGCACTCAAAGCACTTTACATTGTGAGAGGGGATCTCCTAACCCATCGTCTTTAGTTGGACCTCAGCACTACTTCTGCACAATTAAAGTGCATTAAGCACAACATTAGTTGTTCCAATTGAGCAGACTTTAAGCATACCAGTTGAATATACCAAAAGTAGAGTTGCAGGGTATTTTTAGTAAGCACATAATGTGTAAATGTATTTATAGTATACATAGTATGAAATAAATGTATTTCTGGCAGGACCACTATCGTCAATATAACTTACGATTAGCATACATTTTAGGATGGGGGAATGGTTCTGTTCTGGGCAAACACTCCCTGCCCATCCACGCAGCCTAGCATGGATAAGAGCGG
>NW_015557156.1:1400505-1412824 GCF_001515605.1 Sinocyclocheilus anshuiensis
GGTCCTCACAAAGACACAAATGATACATAGATGAGTCAATTTTGTTCTGGGGGTCCTTGAGGATGGTTCTGAATTAGACTGGGGTCCGGTACACCAAAAGTTTGAGATTCACTGTACTAGTGGACTGCTGTAACCATTAACTGACTCATCATGACTCAAGACAGAACCACTATCAGTGTACTACTGGTGACTTGAAACTACTGCAGTCGGATAACTGTTATATTTCCAATATATTATTATTATTATTATTATTTAAAAAATCAGTCTTTATGCTTTTCAGCAAATCCAGTACATTCATTAGAAACATACATTCTGCCCATTTTAAAAAACCCTCAGCAGACAGTCACTGCATGTTGGACATGTCCATACTGTTCTCAGCTCAGTGTACTTCAACAGCAGCGCTGAATAAATAGGCAAAAACCGGCATCATAGGATCATATACTCCTGGATATTGGCTCATTTTAAGTCAGAGTGACGTGTACTTCAACAGCAGCGCTGAATAAATAGGCAAAAACCGGCATCATTGGATCATATACTCCTGGATATTGGCTCATTTTAAGTCAGAGTGACTGTCAGGCACGTCTCAAAGTGAGTTTTGATTGAGTAACTTGTAAATCTGTGCTGACTCGAGCTGTGAACTTTCAGTCGGTTTAGTGTAAAATGTGTTTTAATGTCACTATTGGTGAGGATTGTATGATCTTTGAATAATATCGGTCTTTAAAAGCTAGATATGTAAAGAATACCTAAAGTGTACTTGCAATAGTTCCACTTTAGCACAATCAAATATATCTAATATCAAATATATCTTTATAACAATTAATAATAGTAATTCATTACATTTATATAGCGCTTGTCTAGGCACTCAAAGCACTTTACATTGTGAGAGGGGATCTCCTAACCCATCGTCTTTAGTTGGACCTCAGCACTACTTCTGCACAATTAAAGTGCATTAAGCACAACATTAGTTGTTCCAATTGAGCAGACTTTAAGCATACCAGTTGAATATACCAAAAGTAGAGTTGCAGGGTATTTTTAGTAAGCACATAATGTGTAAATGTATTTATAGTATACATAGTATGAAATAAATGTATTTCTGGCAGGACCACTATCGTCAATATAACTTACGATTAGCATACATTTTAGGATGGGGGAATGGTTCTGTTCTGGGCAAACACTCCCTGCCCATCCACGCAGCCTAGCATGGATAAGAGCGGCCTGAGCGAAGCGATAGCTGCTGAATAATGACTGAAGGGACCTTATGAAGGGAATTATGATTGGTGTCGTGATCCTATAGGTAGACGTGGGTCAGCTGATGCGAGCTTGACTAACATGGCCTGCCAGAACTATCGCTACGCTCCATTTCTAATACATTTTAGTATATTTATTTTTCACTAGGGTTAGTTTATGTTTTGAAACTTCTTCTCTCTTTTTCAACTTGATTAAATGACCTTCTTGGTCTAAAATTGACAAAATGATGTACAGATAATTGTTGTAAAGCTCCAGTCGAAAAAAAAGATCAAAATGGTGCACTTATTATTTTGAAGCATGGCCAATACAGTAAAACTGATATCTGGGGAGAAATTCCAGATGTGGTCCCCTCCTGGCTTTTCCCAAAGCTTTTAAACATACTCTACCCAAACACAGATGTTCCTTCCAACATGTGATTAGGATTGTGAAGGATTATGTTATGAACACATGCATATGCATCATAGCACCACCACACATCCAGCTTTAGGTCTTTGGATGAAGCTGAAAGCAGCATCTCCAGGAGCACCCCCTAATTGACAGTTGAAAAGAAGCTTTGGAGTGTGAGCTGGCCATTGATTGATTGGGCAACATGAGGAGTTGCCTGCCGCTCTCCATTGTGTGACTGCTCAATCAGTGGCGATGCCATGACGGGTGTCATCAATATGCATGAAGGTAGACTGTCACAGCTGTGCTGCACTCCCATGTGGTGTGACACTCCCTGTCTCTCATTGTCTCTGCGTTTTATTGTTCACTTTTCTTTTCTCCTCACTCTCTCATTGTAATTTCCCTCCCTTTACCACCCTTTTTCCTCCCGTATCTCTGCAATGTCTGAGCCAGGGGCGGTACTTTGCTGCAAAAACTGTAATTTCAGACTTTAGCGAGCTCTAATAAGCAAAATACTGCCCTGGAGGTATGTTTTGAACCACAGTTGCAAAGAGTTGTTTTAATTTACCTTAATTTAATCCTCGTTACACTCATGATTCTTTATAAGGCTTTGTCATTTAAACGCAAAAGCTGAAAACAATTAAGTCTGGCCGATTTCACGTCAGATCATTCACTCACAGATGTGCTCTTATTTAGTTTAGTCCATTTTGGGGAACTGTGTAAAAAGCACAGTCTTTTATATTTAATTTTCAGCCTTTTGCTACTATTGTTATACAGTGGTAGAAAGAGAACATGAAATACTGGAATAACGAAAAAAGAAGAGGTGAGATAATAAGACCAAAATTAAATTTTCATGTATGCTAAGGTTAGCATGCACAGAATTTTCTCGCACAAACGCCTTATTTTTTTCCCACTAATTAGTTTGTCCACAAGGTGGCAACACTGACTTGCGCATTATTTCACATTCGAAAAAGAAAGAGACAGCAATAACAACATATGCCTGCATTGATGAGCATTTGTGTGTGATGAGATGCACGCAAACAGTTTTAATAATTACAAAGGCATGTCTAATGGTCATATAACTTCTGGAGATAAATAACGACGCTATCTCACAACTAATTTGTACGTATTTTACGAGGTGGCTAATTCGTACAAATTCGTACGACCTCACTCGTACAATTTTGTACGATTTGTCTAGACCCCAGTGATGGGTAGTAGGTTTAGGGGCGGGGTTAGGTGTAGGTCATTCGTACAAATTCATACGAATTGTGAAACTCATAAAATACGTACGATTTAGCACAAATCTCATGAATTTGTACGAGTGAGGTCGTACGAATTTGTGCGAATTAGCCATCTCGTAAAATATGTACGAATTGCCGTGAGATCAGGCTGGAATTAACACAGATGCTGGACAAAGATGAAACTTCCTTGTGTGTATTTGTTGTTACTTTTTAACAGTCATGGAGTAATTACATATTCAAAAAAGTGCCTTCTCAGAAAGTATGTGATTAGATTTAGCTGAAAACATTGATTTAATAATCAATTACTTAATCAAATTTATTTCTATAATAAAAACTCAAATAAAATCCATGTTGTGTGCACAAAATAGACACTGACACAGTCAAAGCTGTTTCAGCCAAAAGCAAAAATTAATTTCAGCCGAATATTTTGTTTTGCCAAAATTTCAGTGCAACACTAGTCAAAAAGTAAAATTTGGGCTTTAAACGAACACACATCATCTGCATTAGCGTCATGGCAAAATGTGACACCATCAGAGTTGGAATCAAGATCAGACACTACAAGACCCAGTCTCTATTATCAGAAAAATACTGATATTTGGAAAATGTCTTTATGTTTTTGCCCATATAATGGAACTCAGTGGGATCCACTGTTGTTTTGCACCCCATTTGTCTTCGTTTTATGGACACAAACAGCTTACCACAGAAGAAAGTAACTCATACAGGTTTGAAACGACATGAGGGTTCATAAAAAATGATAGAAATTTGTATTTGTGGTAAACTATCACTTTAAGTGCACAGGAAGATCCAGACCAATGCCTTTTTATGTCGTCTCAATTGCAAGACCACATGATTGAGACTCCAACTCTGAAATAAGCTTCTTAAGCTCACATCTCATTTCACATGCCATTTCATGCCCCCTATTTCTCTCTTTTCAGCTGTTGATTACAGTGGCCTGTGGCCTTGCTAAATGTATGTTCTATTTGACTATCATACATTATGAATCAAGCTCGGAGACTCAATGCTGTAGTGCACTCCAGTGTCTTCTCAAATCTCCCCAGCTCTGGACCTGAACCCAACAGCAGCTGACCTTTTCCTTTGATGAGCGGTTATGACAAGACGGCCCTCCTTGCCTGAGTCCTTCGGCATGTCCCAGCAAATGCCACGTTGTTAATTGATTATGCGATTCCCTCTCACATAAGCATGATGGTTTTGATAGCTTAATGCGATAAAGAGATTTCCTGGAAACGTCTGCAGATACAGGATTATCATTGATACATATTAGATTCATCTAATCTGACACATTTGGAAGCATCCTTTGCTTTAGCTTTGCCTTTCATCCAGTCATATTATTTAAAATTTGTTGATAGGAACTTCCTGTAGTGCATTTGCAAACTCAGGATTCAATCTTAATTACTTTCTGATAGTGTTGTTGGGCCAAAACGTCTCATGCTGTAGGAAGAGGGACCAAGACTAGTCCTGTTTATACAGAGCTTGTTAGACTCCATCTCTCCTGGGCCTGAAACATCTGGCTCGGCTCTAGAGCCAAGTACTGCATGCACAATCCATCCCCAGCAGGAGGGGCAGATCGCCAGACCCCCCTCTAGCCCCAGTCCCATTTGTTGGATTTGTTTCTGGGCTTTAAACAGGTGTTTGTTTGCAACTGGCCAGTATCTATCTATCTATCTATCTATCTATCTATCTATCTATCTATCTATCTATCTATCTATCTATCTATCTTATATAAAACAACGCATTTGTAAATTCTAAGAAAAGCTTTTTAAACTTTTAAACATTGCTTTGTGAATTTTTTTTTGTGTGTGAAAGTTTGTCTTAAAAAACTTGGCTTTACACTTATATGAATTTCTTTGAAACTAAATTATTTCTAATTCCACCTCTTTAGATTTAAATTTCAATTCTGGATCTTTTTTTTTTGTTGCTATCTTAATTCAAATCAGTGTTATTTTAACAGTCAGCCAATCACTGTTAATATTTTAAATTAGCTGTCATTTTTTTTATATTTTCAGCTTAATTTTACTTTGTTTTATTAGTTTTGTGATGTGCTTTTGTGATTTTTATTTTATTTCTATTCTGCTTTAATTGATTTTTAATGACATTTTACCAATTAAATTTACTTGCACAGTCATTAAATGTACCTTTATTCTCAATTCAAATCTGAATGCTACACAACCCTGTATAGTCTCGTCTTTCAGGTTAATTGCTGTGATGGCAGAGTGACTGAATAATATTATCTGGTTTAATATCACAGATGTATGAAGGTAACTCTTGTATTGTTAGAAAATACTTTAGGTATGAACAGTACAATGCAACTGCACACCTCAAACACATTAGCCAAGCATTTGCCTCTGTTAGCTTATTTGCATAGAATATGCTTGGTAAGTTCTTATAATATGCATGGTAACATAATAAGATGATAATGTATTGCATTTAAATTCATAACAGCTTGCTCTTGTTTTGTGCTATTGTAGGAGTTGTGTCCTTGTCTCAAGGGCATGTCCACACCACAGTAGCCTGTTTCTCCCTGAGCTTTATAGCATGTAATTTGCTGTGCTTTTTGATATGGGTCTTTTTGATAGGCTTTTCAGCAGAAAACGGTCTGTTGTCCACCCAGCCCGAGGTGTCCTGAGGTAGCAGTTAGCTCTCTTTTTTTGTCCTCTCTCTCCCTTTCTCTGTGTCTCGTCCCGTCTCCTGAGGGCTCTGACAGTGATCAAGTGTGGCTTTGCTAGACAGCGCTGATGATCAAAGGTGTCCAAGGTGACAATTCATCATGCTATCACCAAGCACACGGATGAAAAGTTGTTTTTCTGCAGGATCCATTCCTATAATTTTCAAACTGCAAAAACTTGTTACAGCACCAGCTATGACCAAGGGGGCAGCAGGTGCTCTCTCTCTCTCTCTCTCTCTCTCTCTTTAAATTTTCTCTGACTCTTGAAACTGACAGGCAGATGGACAGACACTTCCAGAAATGCTCAAATATACAGCCATAAATGCACAAGCTGAATAAATGAAAAAGGTCTTTGAGCTGCAACATGCAATTTCAAGGTGTTAAAGCTAAACTAGTTGTTTATATCTAGTGTGTAATTGGGTCAGCAGAATGAACAAAATCTCATATAATGGTGTAGTAGTTTCACAGTAAACCTGTATGTCACAATGTAATTACTTGTTAATAAGAATTATCAAAAAAGGGTGAAAACTCTGGGCATTAAAATTAATTTGGAATGATTTTCAGTGTGTGTTTCAGAATAATAATGATTTTTGCAGACGAACAAATAAATAAATAAATACATAAATAAATAAAGTCACATCTATCTATAATACAGTATAGAAAAACATTCAATATGGCCACTAATTTTCCAGGCCACTTACACTTTTTGCATCTCAACTGGTGCTATTTTCATTGTTATTTAATTGGAAATGCCTCACACTTGTTGTTTATAGCATGCACGGTTCATTTACTGAATGGCCCATCATTCAGGCTGAAGAGAGCACACGCTAATCTAGGATGCTTTATGGACTGTTTACAGCTCTCTCCTAAATATAGGTCAGACTTCACCCTTTCCCTTTCTCTCTATCATCACTTCTCTGTCTTTCATTGCCATGGATCCATACTGTCCACAGTGGTGAAGTGGTCTGACAGGTTGTAATGTGTTAAGGGAGTTTGTGCCAGTGCGTGCGTGTGTGCTCAAGGTCGTATTGCACCAGTATATAGGGCACTGCACAGTAGGGACGGATGTGTACGATGGCAGACCCCAGCCCTTCCTGGGAAGTAAAACAGTACACCTGCTATCAACGTGATGAATTGTGTCTTAGAGCAGTAGGGCTTGACCAATCACGGGCTTCCAAACTACTTTAACCGTGTAATAGGTGTGAACATGAGCATGTAGATTTGGGTTATGCTTTCAAAGTCACTGGAAACAATAAAAAAAAGTGCAAACACATGGTCACTTTTTTCCTATAAACAGAAGTTCTGTACCTCGCAAAGTTAGCTAGTTTACACCTAACGGTACTGGAGTCCAAATTAAAATGACATAATTGCCAGAGGAGTAAGTAATATGAATAATAGATGCCGTGTCTGGCTGTAATTAGTGGTCAACAGCCTCACCCGCGGCAACAAGGCCTGTTACCATGCCAGAGGCTACAGCAATTACCATGCATTTATCTCTATGGTTGTGACATTCTGTGCTTATTGTCGAAGTCTCAGAAAGGAGCAGGAAAGGAGAGACAACATAAAAAAGAGAGGATTAAGCAAGAAAGTACAAAAAGTAAGAAAGATGCATGGGAAAACTGGAGGGTAAAGAGTTTGAAATGTGTAAAGAGGCCATATAAATTGAAGTGCAAGCAGAAGTATTTAATATTGCAGAGCTCAAAAATGCATACAAATCAGTTTAATTAGGCAAGACATTTTAAGTAGTGAAATCCATCATAAGTCAAAATTTTGTCAAGACTATATTTTGATGGTAGTTACTCTGGTCACACTTTAGTTTGGGGACCAATTCTCACTATTAACTACACCTTTTGCCTCAATAAATTCCTAATTACTGCTTATTAATAGTTCATTCTAAGGTAGTTGTTAAGTTTAGGTAATAGGGTAGGATTAAGGGGTCTGAAATATGGTCCTGTAGAATAAGGCATTAATATGTGCTTTATAAGTACTAATAAACACAGCCAATATGCTAGTAATATGCATGCTAATAAGCAAGTTAATAGTGAGAAATGGTCCTTAAATGAGTGTTAATGTAACTTTGCAACTACATGTTAACTACCAGTCTTATATGTATTAGTAGATTGTCACCTTAATATCTGCTAACACTTTATTTTGATGGTCACCCAACAGACATTCTACTGATTATAAGTAACTATGCAAGTATATGTCAGCTTATTCTACTAACCCTAACAAAGTCAATTCATTTCTAAAGGGGACCATCAAAATAAAGTGTAACCAAAATTGTGTCAAATGTACATTGCATGCTGGGTCTCAACAACCAATTATTTCACACAAGAATGAAAGTTTTTCCTTGGCCTCCTTTTGTTTTAGTTTTTTCTTGATTTCTTCTTGCATCTCAAATTAACAGCGTTGCAGCTAGACAAGCTTGGGAGATCCTGACAGGATATCAAACCATATAGAAACCCCAGATGCAGAACCCTTGGGAAATGCTGCATGGGAGACGGTCGCATCCGCCACTCAACCCAAAAACACTGTGATATATTTGGTATCGAAAATGGATACAAACTGGCACCATCCCCACACTTTGCCCTCCTTCTCCTCCACAGGTTTCCATGGCCCTCTGGGAAACATCATTGTAAAATGGGAAGTCTGCCATTTCTTTCTCGTTTTTTTTTTTTTTGTCGCCATGAGCAATGTTAACGTGATGACAGGATGAGAGATGACAACAACGGTGACAGGTGCGAGAGAGAGACCACAGGTGCCATTCTACGATACCGTAGCAGGATTTATGCCCGCTCTCGCACAGCGAGACGTCCAGCCCGAGCAGCTGCCACAACCCTGCACCGGGGAAAGCTAAGGGCTTTTAATTAGCCAGCCCCATTGCCATTAATTACCTCCAGGAGCCATTTGCCACGTCGAATCCTCGCGCAGATCTCCGAGACAGCGCTTCCTGTTGCCTTCGTGTACCCCACCTCACATCAATCTGCTGCTTTATGACTGTGGGATTTACAGCTGCAGTCGTTCTTTCACAGTAGGAGAGACACATGAAATTAGAAAGCAAAAGAAAATGAGGGAGAGAAAGACAAGGGATGGTGAGATTTAATGACGTGACATACCCGCCCTCCCCGAATGCCATCCTCCGAACCCTCCCGCGCACGAACTCGACGGCCTCGGCGCTCTCTTCTCTTCATTGTGGAGAGGCTTTATGCAAGAGATTCGTTTTCCGAACGACTTGCGGTGCAGTCAGTCCCAGGCTTTTCTCGAGGAAACAGGGTAGGATTCATTGCCCCAGCTAATTTAATTTCTCCCCATTGTACAAGCTAGATGATGAGGTCATCAGTCAGCAACCGAAACCTCCGACAGTCACCGCCGCTGCCAACAACGTGATAAAGACAAGTAATAACGCTTAAGTTCCTCAGTTTATCCTTCAGAGAGTGAATATTATAATCAGCGAGCATAACTCACAACTGAAATATTTATATCTGCTTCCTTGCACTTCTGAGAGTGTGGAGATACTTCTGAACCACTGAATCCATTCCTCATTTGCTGAGCAAAAGCACTTTTTCAAGCCCAGCGCATCAGGTACTATGCAAGTAATATGGAGCAATTATCATTTGTGTGCACTGAGCATCTAACTGCCGTTATAAATCAACAATATTTATTTTTCATCCCGCGTCAGGCCAGTGACTTTGAGGGGACCGAAAAGCCGAGCTGTCGGGACGCAGGCTTCAGGGGCGAAGTGTTCGACAACTTTAACAGGAAGGTGACATGGCGAGAGAACAAATTGGCAATGGTTCATTTTTAAAACTGACTTTTGTCAGCACATAAAGGGGATCCTGCGAGGTATTCGTTTCCTCTCCTGGTATGAGACCAAGCATGCAAGCTGGCGATAGAAAGATAGAAGGTTGGTGACCTTTTATGGATTCATGGCTGACCCTGGAGAGCAAGCCAGTGTTGGATGTACAGTATGCACCCCAACTCCAGCCAAAGGACAAAGAAATCCGGGATAGAGATGACTCTTCATCTCCAGTGAGTGAACAGATACAGAAAATGAGAGAAGGTGTAGTGGGAGCCGCATCTCATAAATTGTCTGATGCAAACTGAGGACATGCTGGTTGGACAGTATAGTAACAACTAGATTATTAAATTTTTTTGAAAAGTGTCCATGCAAAACTATAGCCACCATATTGTTGCTAAAGCATTCTGGGTTTAGAGCAGTGCAATAAAACTGCCAGTGCAATACAACAAAATACTCTTCCGCTACCATTCAAATGTTCTTATGAGTTGGAAGGGAGTCTCTTATGCTCACCATGGTTGCATTAATTTGATCAAAACTAAAGTAAAATAGTAATATTGTGAATTTAAAATGTAATTTATTCCTGTGATGCAAAGCCTTCAGTGTCACAGCATGGTGCTTCAGAAATCATTCTAATATGCTGATTTGCTGCTCAAGAAACATTTATCATCAATGTTTACAATAGTTTTGCTGCTTAATATTACTGTGGAAATGTTAATAATTTTTTTAGGATTCTTTGATGAATAGAAAGTTCAAAAGAACAGCATTATTTGTATTATATATAATACATATATGTATATATTTATTATATATTATTTTAATAATTTTTATTAAATTTATTTTTATTTATTTTATTATTTAATAATAATAATATATTATTATTTATTATATATTATAAATTATATATATATAATTATATATGTATTTATATATATTTACTCACAAACAATTGTAAAATTAGATAAAAATACTGAAATACGACTTTTGTTTTTGCAGCTAGGGCTTTGCTATGCAATTACTAGGTTGTTTAAAGTGGTTTCTTAATGGCCCAGCATCTCTAATATTGGGAAGTCCAGAAATGGCTTGTTGCTGGAAACTTGCCACTTCACAATTATAGGACACAATATGCATGATCAGTAGTTACATAATGCTCATCTTAGAAATACCTACTAATAAATGTATTCATTTTCCACAGAAATACAGGCACAACCCAAACTAACATTCATCACTTCCAATTGTTTCATTCAGTTCTGGTCATGCTCTGCGAGTGTCTTTAAATGAGCTGGTGAACTTTACCACATGAGCATTTTCTGACCGCTAGAAACATCCAACAAAGTTTCCTTTCTTACCAACCTCAGCGAAAAAGAAACATGTTTATTGCAGTGCTCGCTGTATGGCTTGTATCTTAACGAGCTACATTTCTCTGGTAGATAACTTTGATGTAGCACTGCCATTTTCAAATGAGTTGTAATGAGAAACCCAGCTGGCTTCCAATTGCCACGCAAACATGCCACCACAACATGAATAAATTTCTACATCTAAAGGAGTGGGCCTAAATCACAGATCGGGGTGCATTCAAGATGGGATTAGCATTAGCTAATGTCAAAATACAAACCATTCTTATCTCCTGAATGTGAATGTGAATGTGACCCTGCTCCCACAGAAATGCTGTTGTCTCCTTCACAGCTGCTTGCTAATTCTTCACCTGCGGCCTACGTAATTGATTCCCTATCACTCCGCTGTCAGAGGTCACAGAGTCACTTCTGTGCTTGTGGTTTGACTGTTGCTATCCATGACAAGAACTTAGTTTATTGACCAAAAAAAGAGAAAAGAATCACCAGATTTTTTCGTCAACGCATGACTTGACCTGAGTAATTAAAGTGTCAAGAGTTGAAATGTCAGAGAGAAAGATAGAAATTCAATTTACCTTCTGCTCTGTTTCTCTGGTGTGGAACTATCGCGGCTTCCCATGAGCAGCTCTGCTAAATTGCAGCTGTTTTATCGGTGCCGTCAGTAGGTGCTTCCTTTTAGCCAATAATAGATGTCTGCAACTACTGTCAGCTGTGCATTAATGTTAACGCTTGTTACGAGCCTTTAACAACAACACTGATCGTGTTTTTGGGTATCAAAAGATTCAATCAAAAGCCATGCCTGTATGAACATCTGAATGCACAACCAGTACAATGCACAACATTGCTTCCTTTGAACTAATGCAACTCAGGAATCTCCTAAAATAGCTTCACTCTCTGTTATAAGCTTTAATTGAAATTATAATTTGCTGCTGGGTGCGCTTAACTACCTTTAGTCCACAGAATTTCATCATCATAGTTATTATTCACTTATTGTTCTTCTCTTAACAGACGCTTTGTTATTCAAAGCAACTTGCTGTACTTTTGTATTAAAACTTACTGTGTGCCTTATTCAGCCTGAGGGTTTCAAGTCAAGATCAAAACTGACCCTATTTACTTTTTTTAAGGCCTGTTCACACCAAGGACGATAACTACATCTATAGTTTTAATAATGTTTCTCATTTTATGAGAATAGGCAAGTGCGCACCACAACTAAAACAAAGGTAAACAAAGGTAAATATAATTATCTGTATAGTTATCATTAAATTTATTGTTCTTGGTGTGAACAGGCCTTTAAAGGGATAATTCACCCAAAAAATGTTACATACGGTTTAAATCACCCCATGTTGTTCCAAACTCATATTCCAACTCGCATCCTTTTTTAAATTATTTATTTATTTTATTTTGTGTATGTATGTATTTTTAAATCTGTGGAGCACAAAAGGAGAAATTTAGAATAATATTCTGGTAATTTTGTTTTGTGTGTTTATGTCTGAACAGATTTCAGTACTTCAATAGGTTGGTATATTAACATTATATCAGTTAATGAAATTACAGTATTTAACTGTAAATTTAAGTTAAAACCGTAAAACCTAAAATGTTGCTACCGTATTTTTTA
>NW_015557156.1:1413066-1414541 GCF_001515605.1 Sinocyclocheilus anshuiensis
TATATATATATATATATATATATATATAAACGTACAAAGACCACAAATGTGGACTTTTAGTGAATAATGAGATACATTTATGTCTCACAAAAAGCATTCAACTGGCTTCACAAGACTTTGAATATAGTGCATGTGGATCACTTTTACATACTTACATCTGTCATTTTTGGAGTTCGACAGCCCTAGGGGCCCCATTTCAACTTGACTTTGAAAAGATATCCAGGCCTGTCTTCAAAAATGCACCTTTTGTGTTATGATTATTGACATCCGACGTCTGATTTCCTATATTCTCTGATGACTCAGAGATGCGTCAGCTCTCTCCACCTCCACCCGTCAGACATGGACGAGCACCACACATACACACACCTCCTCCCCGCCCTCCACGCATCTGCCTTTCACAAATCAAACCCAGAGAGGTGTCTTCAATAAATTCTGTGCGGGGAACACCTGCTGATTTCCAAAATTGGATAATTATAAGGAAAATGAGTGAGCAGCAGTGGGCTGCGAGATGGCGTTGTTTCTAATGGTACCTATTAAATAACACAGCACATAAGCTCCTGGCTTTTTTTATGCACGCATCAGGATGGCACCGCTGCCGGTCTGTTTTTTGGACCATAGCGATTCTGTGGAGAGGAATCGGCTATGCTACAGTTGTTCCACCATAATAGAAGTCAGTACGCCTGACGAATATGCGGCCTTGGCTCACCTAAACTAGCAATCATATCAAGGGGAGGAGAAAAGATATATTCTCTGTTGTTGCCTTGACCGGGTGCCTTGTTTTCATTATGGGCGACGCAGGCAGGGCTTAGGGGAATTAGCAGGCATGCCACTATGGAGTGTATTTCTTCTTTTCTTGTTTAAAGTAGGCTGTTGTATTGTTTTCCTTCCCTCTTGGGTTTTAACGGCAGAGTTTTATCCATGCACCAGTCATGAGCCGCAGAGAAAGATTGGACCGGGAATCGCACTTTGTCAGAACACGGCCCACAGGCATTGCGCAGCAATGTTAATACGGCTGTCTGAGAAGTTTGTAGAAAAGTCGTTACTTATTAATTGATTCATCAGAAGGAAAAGGCTTTGAGGAGACTAGGAGACTGTAGAGGATGATAAATTTTCCCTGAGTAGTGGATAAAGTGCGGTGAGTGAGTGTGCGCGTGCATCGGACGAAGGCTATCGTACAGATAATGTTATTGTCGATTCCGAGCATGGATGGCATTCTCAACTCCATCTAAATGAGTCGTGAAGGTAAAGGTCTGTCTGCAATACTGAGACCTGCTCCATTCTGTGGGTGAAAATGTGAACTGAGATGATCTGTGGTGGTTAGAATTTAAAATAGACAAATTTGGTCGCCTAAAAAGGCCCTACCTTTTCTACCATTATGTATCTGACTGTGTGCACATACAGTAGAAACTGCGTTCTGCTCATTCAAAACGTTTAAAAAGCTTTATTAAAAAAAATTGAATTGCACTGTTCTCAGC
>NW_015557156.1:1414995-1418664 GCF_001515605.1 Sinocyclocheilus anshuiensis
GTATTGTTTTCCTTCCCTCTTGGGTTTTAACGGCAGAGTTTTATCCATGCACCAGTCATGAGCCGCAGAGAAAGATTGGACCGGGAATCGCACTTTGTCAGAACACGGCCCACAGGCATTGCGCAGCAATGTTAATACGGCTGTCTGAGAAGTTTGTAGAAAAGTCGTTACTTATTAATTGATTCATCAGAAGGAAAAGGCTCGTGGCAGATGAGGAGACTGTAGAGGATGATAAATTTTCCCTGAGTAGTGGATAAAGTGCGGTGAGTGAGTGTGCGCGTGCATCGGACGAAGGCTATCGTACAGATAATGTTATTGTCGATTCCGAGCATGGATGGCATTCTCAACTCCATCTAAATGAGTCGTGAAGGTAAAGGTCTGTCTGCAATACTGAGACCTGCTCCATTCTGTGGGTGAAAATGTGAACTGAGATGATCTGTGGTGGTTAGAATTTAAAATAGACAAATTTGGTCGCCTAAAAAGGCCCTACCTTTTCTACCATTATGTATCTGACTGTGTGCACATACAGTAGAAACTGCGTTCTGCTCAATCAAAACGTTTAAAAAGCTTTATTAAAAAAAATTGAATTGCACTGTTCTCAGCAGGAATGGGGAAAGATGAGATAAGCGAAGAAGCTTTTACTACAAGCATCCTGATTTTATTACCTTATTTAAGTGGCCTGTAAAATTAATGGCTTCAATCTTTAAAAGGTGCCGTTTATGAATACATTACAATTCTATGCCATATATGGTTAAGTATACATGTTCACATGATACTACACTGCGCACAACTAACATATTAAATATACATCTATAGATTTATATACTGTAGATTTTATTTATTCAAGATGGTTTAGCTCAGATCCAAGGCTGACTAGCTCTTGAATGTTAAAACTAGGAAGCCAGACTAATCTGATTAGGCTGCTTAGGCTGGTTTAAGTTGTTTTTTTTTCTTCCTTTCCCAGCAAGGACATTTTTATGCAACCTTGGTGAGCATAAAAGATGACTTCCAAAAAAAATAAAAATCTTTCCAACCTCAAAAAAATTAAATGGTACTGTATATATAAAATCGCTGCATAAATTAAATATTTTCACATTTATATTTAAAAAAAAAAGTCCTCTCAGGTTGCCAACTACTGGTAATTATGTAACATGTAATACACATACACACTTTACAGAAATATAAATAAAAAAAACAGCGTCCTGTTCCACACTACTCCAGTCTTTCTGAGACTCAAAACTCATTCTCAGAAAGGTCGTGTTCATTGAGAAAGC
This sequence comes from Sinocyclocheilus anshuiensis, assembly GCF_001515605.1. Lineage (NCBI taxonomy): Eukaryota > Metazoa > Chordata > Actinopteri > Cypriniformes > Cyprinidae > Sinocyclocheilus > Sinocyclocheilus anshuiensis. Next base: position 1,416,270 of record NW_015557156.1, read on the forward strand.
TCACCTAATCAATGAAATGCTCTTTCACAGTCCGGCTGCAGTATTTGGAGGCAGAAAAACAGCCACTGGCTTTACTAAGAAGGGACTTATGAGTGCATGAAAGAGAACGAGTATGATTTGTTCACTTTTAAGACCCATTTAAAAAGAGTCACTCACAACTGACTCAACGAGGACATGTCTGGGACAAATATGATGTGTTAACAAAAACTAAAACAATCGTATTGTAAAAATTCATTTTTGATAAATGAAATAAACCTTAATTAAAATAAAATATAAATATATTACTTTAAATGAAAATTTGAAATGTTGCCTAGGCAACAAACTGAAATTAAGTTTGTTAAAGTTTACTAAAGCTAAAACTAAAATGAATATAAAGCTAAATATTAATATTTTATTATAAAAAAAACTGATAAAATGACAAAAAAAACAATTAATTTAAACAAACTAAAATAAAACATAAATAAATAAAATAAAAGCTTATTAATAAATATATATAGTTCTAATAGTAATAGTTGTCACCTTTACTGCTGTTAGGAAGACGAAGGCATGACAAAGATTATAACAACAAATACTTTTAATGGTAATCCACAAGAAGAAGAGGGTCTAACACACAGGGTAACATCAACAATACCGGACAAAGGAAGACAGGACAGACTACAATTTAAATAGGGGAGCAAATGAAGATAATTAATGACACACACCAGAAATAAATGACACAATCAAACATGAGGGTAACTAGGTCACACAGAGCACATGGGGGAAGAAAACACAACAAAGGTCCAATGGGGTGTGACAGTTCGCCCCCCTCCTGGAAGGCGTGACCTCGCGCCGCAGGAACAACAAAGGGAGGGATGGAGGGGGACTCAGGAGGAGGACAAAGGAGTGGATGTGGGATGGTGACAGGGGATGGCAAAGGGCTGGCAGGAAGGCAGGCAGACAATACTGGAGGAGGTTCGGGCGGAGGACGGATGGAAGACGATGAACAGAGTCCAGGGTGGAGACGGTGGAGGGAGGAGCCAAGGAGAAGACAGGAAGGCGCAGGAGGAGCCAGGCAGGACCCAGGCCACAGCCATAATGGCGGTCCACGGTGGAGCCAACGGAGGGAGGAGCCATGGTGGAGGAAGCGCTGACGGCTCCAGGGGGCCGACTGACGGTGGGGGCAGAGCAGGTGTTGGTAAAAGCCAATGTAAAGGGAGCCTGACTGCGTTTAGGGGGCCAAGACTGACTGATTCAGATCCTCTAGGAGACTGGGAGGAAAAACAGGGCAGAACCTGATTGACGGCCGTGTGAAAGCATGACTCGGCCGTCCTAACACAAACACCCGTAATAGTTCACGGCAGCACCTCTCAGACTGGAACGCACACGGACACACCTCCCCTGCTAATTCCTCTCACTTCCCTTTCTCACCAGCCGCCTCTAATTCCCACGTTCCCTCTCTCAGTCTCTCTCCCTTCAGCTGCCTTCATTTTACTATTGGTTAATTTATCACAAGGGCCAGACTCCGTGGCAGTATATCAGGTCGGGAGAGTTACAGCTCAGATTCGAAGGTGAGATTTCCCAAAGGAAAGATTCCAGTGACACCCGGCTCTACTTTCCCCGCTCTTCATTACTGCGAGTGTACACTTGGCTAGCGCCGCGGGCTATGGGGGGCAGACTGCACTATAAGATAAGGGAGCCGAATGGCGGCTCTGTTGCTGTGGATGTCTGCTGTCACTCTGATACCGGCAGCGGTCTTCTGGGAGCCGTATGTCATTACAGATGCAGTGTTGTGTAATTAGGTAAGGAAGAGGTACAATCTCTCTCCACTTATAAGATCGGATAGGACCAGGAAAAATTGAGGGGGGAGGGAAGCAGACTTGCTTGTAAAGCAGAAAAGGTACAGGTTGTTCTTACTTTGTATAACCCAGAGCTCCAGCCTCAGCAGCACTATGTATTAGTAATCAAAGGAAGTTAAGTCAGCACGCTCCGTGAAAACTGCTGCACGTCTGCTCTTATTTATGCTCTAATCAGAGTGATTGACAGGTCTGCGATGCAAATAAAAGGCAGTGCCGTCCAAACGCTAAGCTGAGGAGTATAAAGGCATGATCGCACCAAGAATGAGAACTTTATTAGTGTCCACGCTAATGGATGATAAAGTATTATAAGTGGGCGCTGCAGTTAAGTTGTCTGTTGCTTTAAATGCTCAAGCTCATTAAAGCAGGCTGGATTCTGATTGGCTCTCAGTGTTTTTATCGTTCATCATCTGGTAAAAATCATTTTGAAAGTGAATCATTTCTCTGTGCTGTTATCATTATAGCTGTGGTGTGGACTTCTGTATTCTCAAAGAATTAGAACAATTATTAAAACTTTACAGTCATACTTACAATTATAGCCATCGTCCTTGGTGTGACTCTTT
>NW_015557156.1:1418950-1429989 GCF_001515605.1 Sinocyclocheilus anshuiensis
CTTTCCCTGCCATTTTGAACGAAAAGCTGAGAAAATTGCTTTTGTGAAGACTACATCTGGATCACATTCAGGATGATCAAAATATAGATGGAGTAGATTTGTTCCATCAAGACCCCCAAAGCTTGCACAGTCCTATACCACTTCCTGTGGAGATTTCATTTCATAACGTTAGGCAGTTTTGATTTATATGCTGTTATATGCAGTACTCTTTCAGAAGATGTGTAATAGCGCTTCCTACTGTTTAATATTGAAAACACAGAAAGCAGGAAAATTCCGTCAATGGTGAGGAAGCATTGTCTCATAAATGACAGAAAATTCCATAAATGGCAGAGAAAGAGTTAATCAGCAGGATAACAATAACCCTAATGAGTATGAGGATAACTCATATAAGTCAGCTAACGCTCCAAACATATCATTCCTTTTTGTCATACATCATAGTTGTGGTGTGGACTTCCCTATTCTCATAGATATAGAATGATCATTAAAACTTCATAGTTATTGTTATATTTAACAATAACTATAAGAGTTAAAGATAACTAACAAGCTATATGAGGAGAACTAGAGTGTAATTTAGCTATAGCTCCAATGACATTGTTCCTCTGTGCCATTATCATTATAGTTGTGTTGTGGACTTTTCTTCTAGAATTAGAACAATTATTAAAACATTCTCGTTATAGTTATAGTTAACAATGACTATAAAAGTTAACGATTACTAAAAAGCAATATGAAGCAATATGAGTTAGCTATAGCTCCAACGATATTGTTCCTCTGTGCTGTTATTGCTATAGTTGTGGTGTGGACTTTCCTATTCTCATAGAACGATTATTAAAACTGTATAGTCCTTGGTGTGAGCGGTCTTAATGCACTTAATCAGCGGAATTACAGCAACACTAACAAGCAATATGAGGAGAGCTTGCGTGTAAGTTAACAAAAGCTCTCGTGAAATAAATCCATCAGAGTGGAGATTCTTCTAATTTGATCGTTTGTTTTGGGTTTTAGGGCTCAAAACAAACTAATTCCCTTGGAATGGAAAGGTAACGCTATTTGCACAGCTGATATTACGGATTAGGGCGAGTACGAGAGCAACAGATTGTGTGTCCAGTGTCTGGTCAATAAAAGTGTAAGCGTGCTTGTTTGCTCTGGGAGAGTTAAGCCTGGGCACACATCCTGTTACCCACACAGCCAAACAAACAAGGGATTGAGCACCGAGCCATTAAACAATTACAAATGCCTGCATTTGTAATGGCCAAAGCATCCACAAGGCCACAGCTGAATCTCGCCGATCCACAGCGGCCGCACTGCCCACCATCATAGAGTTGTAGATTACAACTTTCCTTGACAAATCCACACCTAGAGTGGGATTTATTTCTGGCATCTGTACTGTCCTTTGGCAGTTATAGGCAAATTCCACTCTCCCGGGCATCCTCCCAATGGCTTTGATTAAATGGTATTATATCATGTTTGTCGGTGCTGAAGCGCAAGGTACAGGCTTAGATGAAATGCTGTTTGAATTCTGCACAAGCTCTTTTTCTCCCACCTGTGGTATTAATGTGCCATGTAATAGACAAATAAACCCACAGAGAAGGGTACTGGAGGATGTGAAATGTGCTTTCAAAGATGCCCAGGCTGGACGGATGGTTCGATGAGAAGACAACCTAGAGCCTGGAGACCGTACCGACGACAGGCGATTCACACACTCTGACACCAGACGTTATAAAAGTGGGTTGGAGCTGTTTTATTGAACCTAGGCTTGAAAAAGTTCTTCATGAGCTGCTGAGTTTGCAAGAAGACTTCGAAACAACACAGAATGCAGAATAATATAAAAGTAGTGACTTGAGCAAACCGTTTGAGATAGAAACATGACATATAAGTCGAATTGCTGGGCTTTTTGAGGACAGTTGTGCTATCAGACCTACAGTACATTGTAAAACCATTCTGGCACAAATGATTGCATTTACTGCAACAGTTTAAGAAGTTTAACAATGATGACACTTCTATGTAAACGTTGATGCAAAATTCACTGCAATGCAACAATTTAAGCAAGTTACTGCATACATTGTTAGTAAAACAAACCTCTAATTTGATAATTTACATGATAATATTTTTTACAAATGTATTTATGAACAATTTGGATACATTTCTGTATAAATAATTCATGAAACAATTCTTGAATATGACAGTTTATACAAGAATAGTACAAATGATTTACAGATAAATCAGTTCTGCTCATGAATAAGGCAGACACTTTCATTAATATATTGTCAGTTCTGTTCAGTGCAACAATTCGTTTGTACTTAAAAGGATAGTTCACCCAAAAATTACAATTTTTGTCATTATTGACTCACCCTCAAGCTGTTTCAAACCTGTATGAGTTTTTTCCTTCTGCTGAGCACAAAATATATTTTAAAGAATGTGGGTAGCCAAACAGATGATGGTAGCCATTGACTTCCATTATATGGAAAGAAAATACTATGGAAGTCAATGGTTACCATCAACTGTATGGTTACAAACTTTCTTTAAATTGTCATTGTGTGTGTGTGTGTGTGTGTGTTCAAAAGAAGAAAACATTATAAATGGAACTCTATCATGAGGGTGATAACATAATTAAATTTTTTGGGTGAACTATCCCTTTACGAATGGTTTTAGGAGTCATTTTGCTTTGTTAAATGTGTAAAACACAAACTACAACTTAACAAGCACAAACCATGAATAAGCTTGCTTTGTTGTAACCTGTTAACATATTCAGTTCCTTTTTAAGGAAAGAAAACTAGATGGTACTGATGGAGCTGTAGATTCATAGAATTGATAATGGGTAATTAGAGGTGATTAAAAAAAAAAAACTGCATGTGCTGCAAACATGATGGTTCATTAAATTGTGGGGTTTGTTGAGGACAGGCATGTCATTGCTTTTTTTAAGTGATCAGACCTTCAGTATCCATTCTAATGAATTATAAAAAGCACAGAAAACATATCTTTGGATCGAAATATCATCGAGACTTGCATGTGGGACCTTTTGACTTTTGAAAATACGCTACCAAGCAGAACATTCTAACAACCGCATAGCAAAATTCTAAAAACTACTTTGAGAACAGTATGGCAACTGCATAGCAACGCCCTGGCAACTCCAATGACATCATGACAATTATTTCTGTACAGTCAAACACCATTTCCTTCAGAAAATATAAAAAATATGTTTGGCTTTAATGATGTGTGAGGTTGGCTTTCTTTTTTCTTGATTTTCCTTGGCTGACAGAAATGCAGACTGGCGCAGTCGGTCCTTCTTATCTCCCCGTTTCATTCTGACATGAGCTGCACACTGATAAAATGTGATCTCATTAAATAACAAACAGCCAGGAAAAACAAAACGGAAGGAAAAACACAACAAAGGTAGCAAGGAGTAGCTGTCTACAAAGTCACACTAGGAGAGTCAAAACAATTTTCAACTTAAAAAGTTTTTTAATGTCAAATATTCCCAGCTACTAATTGATAAGCAATGAGAAAATAAACAATGCTGATGACAAACAATTTCTTTGAGTTTATTTTTTGTTTAATGCAGGTTAATTTATGCTTTTTGCCGTTATTCAAAGACTTGGAGGATTAATTAGCACAGAACGGTTGATAGCTCGTTGCATTCTCTGTCAGCGTACGCCATCTGTAGCGGCACGCTGATTAATGAACAGGTGCGTTCAGATGTGCTTTCATGAGGCTTGCTGAAACAGGCGACTCACACCTCCTAATCTGCTGCTGGCTGCAGTACAGAAGTCCCATTTGCTCCTCACCCCGTCACAAAACACTAAATCGTCTTTTCTTTGCAAGCTTATTACAAACAAAATAAAGCCGCGCTAAGTGCTAAATGCAATTTACCAATGATCAGAGATACAGTGATTCATTACACAATTCAAAGGTTAAAGAGCAGGTTTAAATACAAATCAAATTCACATTGGGCTTCAAACATGAAACACGACCTGAACAGATTTCTGTGTAAATCATCGTAAAACTATAGTTTATGAACGATTTGCACAGGCATTTGTTTAGATTGCTGTGTCCATGAAACACATTACATTAGGTTCGACACATCAATTTACATAAGAATGGATTTGCAAATGATGAATGCAGAAATTAATTCTGCTCGTTTCATAATCAAGGCACACTCTATTGTAAATTATATTTTTTAAACTGAAAAAGGTTTCTGTAGCCTATAAATTGCAAGTCACGTTTTGGATGAGATCAAATGTGTCACTCCCCCCCCCAAAAGAAAGAATTTAAAGTATTAGTTGTGTTTTAGATCAGTTCTCACAATCATTGTCACTTTTAGTTTAGGTTTCTGTGCAAATAGTTTACAAAACTATGACACAAATTGTCAAATTCAATTAAATGCAACAATTTACATAAGAATTACCCACAAATTATGGCCCGTTCTTATGTAAACTGTAAAAATGTAACAATTTAAGCAAGTTTCCGTAATGTTTAGTAAATCGATTCTCTTGTGTGATAATGTACATAAGAACATGTTTATGAACATTTTTATGAATGTTTTAGAGTGGAAATTCTTATGTAAATTCAGTGTGACCATTAACATTCTTACAAAAATTGTTGCATTCAATTTAATGTAATATAGTAATTACAATTTTTTTGCATAAACTATTTCTGCCTATGATAATTTACCTTAAAATAGTACAAATTATTTATAGACAAGTTCGCATGCTCATAAATTAGTAAATTCAAGTCATTGTGACAATTCATTCACTTTTTTTTTTTTTTGCATGTGACGATTTACATAAGGGTTTTCACAAATCATGTATGTTCATCTTTTGTTGTAATTAACTCTTCAATGTATTCAATTACTTTTTAAGAAAACTAGAAAGTTTGAGCTGTCAAAGTACTTAAGAAAAAAAATGTTGGGAAACACTGTTGTAAACAAAATGATGCTGCATCAAGAACAGTTAGCACAGAATTTGTTTGCATACAGTTTGCATCAAAGTAGATTATTTGACATACCAAAGCCAGATGTTAGGCTAGACAAAATAAGTGCAGATATATTTTTTTCTAAAGATGAGCTATATGTGTGCACATCTGGAAACAGATGATGTCTTCTTAAAACGAAGTGTGACTAGCTGCAGTCAATTAATAGCATCTAAAACAGATGATTTTTAATTGATCCTGCGCAGGTGTTTGTTCAGGCAGCTCTATGGTGTAGGTTAGAGTATCTAGCATCTAATTAGCTCTGGGATTTCACGTCTTCCTGCTCAGTTCTTAAGCTCAGATGATATTAAATGCACACATTAACATGCTATCTCTCTCTTTCTGTCTTGCATTGTGTAGTTGTTTATGAGTTTGTGCACATATATTTCACAGCGTGAATGTTTTATATAGAATGTTTTGCAGTATAATACATTGCATATGCAATTACATCTTGTTCCTTTGGGAGTTGGAGCAAAGAGCTGAGAGAGAGAGATAACAGATAACAAGTAGTAAGCAGAAAAATAAGAGCAACGGGAAGACTCTGGAGCTTATTGTGGTTGAACCCGAAAGCTGGCACCTTACTGACAAGGAGGCAGCCATCAGAGTCAAGTCAGGTGAACAGCTACTTGGAAAAAGAACCAACTCCATTTCAACCTCCACTGACTGCTCTGGTCAACACAGAATCATGTTCCAGCCTATAGCTGCTTCACATTTGCACTAACACTAAGAAATGACTAGATACAAGTGAACACAATGAACCACACTAGCATACATTCAAAAAAAGAGTCAATTATACTGAAGATAGATTTTAACTGTAAGGTTAAACGGTGTTCTCACAACAAGAGCATTTTTCAGTTATATCAAGCTATCACATTTTCACAAGTTAGTAAAGTTAATAATTGAGCAATCATTGATATTGAATCCTTCAACCCGCCCCCCCCCATGCATTTTGTTTCATAATTATTGTTTTGCAGATAATATTGGGTCCTTCAACCAACCCCCCCCATGCATTTTGTTTCATAATTATTGTTTTGCAGATAATAGATAAATGGATACATTTTAATAATTGTTGGATAATATTTAATATTTCAGAAAAGGGCATTTTTTTCTGAAATTAAGTCAACAAATAATATATGCATACAGTACTGTTCAAAAGTTTTGGGCCAGAAATATTTTTTAATATTTTGAAACAAGTCTGCTCACCCAGGCTTGATTTATTAAAAACAGTAATAGTTTGAAATAATATTACAATTTAAAATAACTATTTTCTATTTAAATATATTTTAATATGTAATTTATTCCTGTGATGCAAAGCTGAATTTTCAGCATCATTACTCCAGTCTTATTTTGCTTCTCAAAAAAATATTTCTTATTATCAATTGAAAAAGAGTTGTTCTGCTTAATATTTCGTGGAAACCATTATATATAATTTTTCTTTGATGAATAGAAATCTTTTATAACATTAAGCGTTTATTTACTGTCACTATTTTTGATTAACCTAATGTTTCCTTGTTTAATGAAAGTATTAATTTCTTAAATAAATAAATAACCCCAAAACTTTTCAACAGTAGTGTATATTCGTAGATGTATATTCTTGACCCATTATAGTAAGGTCAGTGTGCGTTAAAGAAACTGTATCTTTTTCGAAATGTTCGACTAACATTTCCATATGACTAAACCAGTTTTTTCACTGTTGGATCTTCTGTAAGATGATTATATGAAGTGTTGTTCAATTTAAGTGTATGTATGTTCATCCTGTCCTCCTACTTCAGCTCTTCCTTTTGATATCATCTCAGTTTATTAGCTTCCACTTCTATCCATATGCTAATTAAAAGCAGAACCTTGCTGTCTTTAGCGTGAAGATGCCGCAAATTCGAAATATGACGTTAAACTTTGATCAAATATGATCAAATAAAACTTTTACAACGTACAAAAAATAAATAAACAAATAATCACATAAATAAACAAGCGTGACACCAAACCTAAATGTTACATTTAATTTAAGACATCCTCTACCGGAATATCACTTAGCTTAAAAGAAACACATAGCTAAAATTTGACAGTAAATGTCTCCGATAGTAAACTACTTTTGCAAAACAGCTCTTGGGTCTGTTAGACAACCACCGTCGACTCTTTTACATTCACCTGAGACAAATCAACACGAACTGAACTGAACCACACGCCTCTTGATAGGCTGCGAATTAGCATGCAGCACTCTCCCGCCGGTTTATGGCATGGAGCATATTAATCGTTTTCCTTTAATTGTGTATTTTCAGATTGTGGGGCATTTGCATAGTGGTTGTTTGGTCAGAGAAAAACTGACTTGCTGTAAGTGCAAAGGTGCTGCTCTCTCCTCCTAATGAGAACAGGCTCACATCTGCAGGGACCCAAGAAGCCCACAGCCACCACCCGTCATATTCAGCGCAAACAGATTTAGCCTGCGGCGTCTGATTCACTCTTTTACTGCACTGTATAAAACAGAGGCTTTTATAGTTTTGAGAGTTCTCAAACATTTTCAGCTAGCTCAGAGCTGCACCCCAAGGACCTGCTTCGTTTGCTGGTAAACCCACATGTAAATCTCTCATGATATTTTGATGTTTTTATTATTTAGCTATGTGAACAGTGGAAAGGGGTGAGACATTGATAAGGAACTATATACATGGATCCAAAACCGATAAAAATGGCCATTACAACATACAGAAGATATTTGCATCCTTAAGCCAAAGTTAAAATGCATGAAAGTCTTTGCATTTTTTAGGTTTCCAATGAAAAAAATATTGATATACTAAATGTGACCCTGAACCACAAAACCAGTCTTAAGTCGCTGGGGTATATTTGTAGCAATAGCCAAAAATACATTGTATGGGTCAAAATTATTGTTTTTTTTTTATATGCCAAAAATCATTAGGATATTAAGTAAAGATCATGTTCCATGAAGATATTTTGTAAATTTCCTACTCTAAATATATTAAAACATAATTTTTGATTAGTAATATGCATTGCTAAGAACTTAATTTGGACAACTTTAAAGGCGATTTTCTCAGTATTTTGATTTTTTTGCTCCCTCAGATTCCAGATTTTCAAATAGTTGTATCTCGGCCAAATATGGTCCAATCCTAACAAACCATACATCAATGGAAAGCTTATTTATTGTGACAATGTGAAAGCTTTCAGATGATGTATAAATCTCAATTTCGAAAAATTGACCCTTATGACTGGTTTTGTGGTCCAGGGTCACAAATAACAAAATAAGTATCTGGATACTTTCTAGTGGTCAAATGTTAATTGTTAATGTGATGAACTACACCTGTGAACTTGAAGGAAACTGATACATATATTCACTAAAATCACCTCAGGACCAGTTGGTTAAAAGTCCTCATTTGTTTTCAACTAGCATTTCTTATATACTGCAATTCAGACTCTGAGAGTCTGTGTTTGTGTGGTGTTAATTCCTGTCTTTAATAAACTGCAGACGTGGTCCACCGAAGCCAGCTGTGTCGTGGACTTCTTTGTGGTGAGAGACGAAGTCTGCTACATATGTATGTATTTTTTTCTTTTTTCATTCTGTGGTGGAAACAAGCTTCCATAGACATGAGTGTAAAGAAATGACAGAATTTTCTATTTTTGGTGAACAATCCCTTTAAAACTCTGTAAAAGTATCATTGTACAGTTCTGCTCATAAGTTTACACACCCTTTGCAGAATATGCGTCATGGGGATCATGAAAATTGCATTTTATTTTTTTTTATTTTTTATTTAGTACTGTCCTGAATAAGGGACTTATGTACAACTATCACAAAACATAAAACAGTTGTGGATCATCCGGGTAACAACACACGGTATTAAGATTTAAGGGCATGTGAACTTTTGAACTGTATAGACACAAATTCATGCGCACGGAATCATACATCTTTGGGTTAAAGCCGAGGGCCAGTTTAAATAACACATACATTTCAACAACATGCAAGAAGCAACATAATATTGGATGAATTTGCTAACCAGCCCTTCAGATCAGAGTTAATTTTCGTGTATAGACAGCTAAAAATTATTCCAGCGGGTTTTCCCAGAGCAGCGGAGAAGTCATTGTATATTTTGTCTGCGTTACTAGAAGTAATGATGATGCCCTCTGAAAAAGAAGTGAGGTCAATCTTTGTTGGAAAATGAAAATCATATCAAGAGCTTCATATGGATACGTCATCAGGATGAATGAGAATACACCCTCAGGCATATGTGAGTCTAGAGCATTCTGGATCCAGAATAAAGAACAGACTTCTCAGGTATAAAGTCACAAGAAACACATTAAATATTTACCATTATTACCCAGGAGAAAAAAAAAATACAATTATTTTAACAAACATTGATACAGAATGTTATAGGCAACAGGGGCATTTTGTCACACTATGTAGGTTGAGTTGTCAATTAAAAAAAACATATTTTAGATTATCTAGTGGCTTTTCAACCAAATTTAAACTGTTAAACATTTATGAAGCACAATACAATTGTGTAAAAGGTGACATACAGAAAAATCAATCTGTTGTTTCCATCAGCAGAAAGTGTAATAATGAAATAACATTTAAAACACATGTGACAACTTGCCCCATTATACAGTAAATGTGTTCTGACATTAAGAAAAATACCTTTGCCCTAAAAACACAGTTTTACCCTGAAGTTAAAATGTATCTCCATTATATAGTAGACACTTGTCTGAATATCTGTCAATGTTATAGTGTCTATTTGCCTTCCAAATGGCTTTTATAAAATGTCATAAATTTGGAATTAAAAAAAAAAAAAAAAAAAACCGTACTCGGTTACTAGCGTAACCTCGGTTCCCTGAGATACGGGAATGAGTACTGCGTCTTGCTAGACGCATATGGGAAAAATACTTTTTTCTCCTGAACTGAAGCCTTTTTTAATCCACATAGTGAAACTGCACGGCCATTGGTTTGTGCAGTGTATTAAAAAACGAACAAATGGCTAGGCAGCGGAGCTGCACGAGCCTATGGTGATGAAGTCCAATCCTGTATCAAGCCTGCCAAAGCCCGCCAGAATGGACGGGGCATCTGGCTATATAAGCAGGCGTTCACCACAGGATTCTCAGGTTACGTCGACTGAAGCGACGACTGAGTCGTGCAGCTACATAGCACGGCTAGCAACGCAGTACTCGTTCCCGTATCTCAGGGAACCGAGGTTACGTTAGTAACCGAGTACGTTCCCTTTCGATACTACACTCGTACTGCGTCTTGCTAGACGCATATGGGAACACAGTACAATCATGCCGTGCTAATGTAGTGAAACGATTAAAAGTATCAAACTTCCATAAGCAACCAATGCCCATAGAGAAGTTAACAACAACCAAAGGCTAAAATGGGCTGAGCTTCCTGAGGTCACACCTGGCCTGGTTAATCGTTCCAGAGTACTCCTGTAACTTCGACACCCAGGGGTCGAGAGCTAACAGGTGAACTAATGTCAGAGAGCTTGAGCGTGATACGGCCAAGGGCTCTCTGCCAGATCTGTTTACGCAGCGCATGTCACTTCAAGCGGAAAGGATCCTGGCCTTGCAGCCCAGCCGGCTGCCTCAAAAATATCCGCAATGGACACACCACTGGACCATGCCCAAGACTAGGCAATGCCTCTAGTTGAGTGGGCCCGTACTCCAATTGGGCATGAAGGCCCAAAGGAGAGTACGCTAGCGAGATGGAGCCTACTATCCATCTAGAGAGTCTTTGCTTCGTGATCGGAAGCCCTTTGGTGCGGTTACCGAAGCTGACAAAGAGTTGTTCCGACCGCCTATGGGGGGGGAACGCTCAATATAGATTCTCAGAGCTCTCACTGGGCAGAGCAGATATAGCTCTCTGTCCTCTTCAGTGGGAGGAAGTGCGGAGAGCATAATGACCTGTGCTCTGAACGGAGTGGAGAGCACCTTAGGTACGTAACCGTGCCTTGGTTTCAGGACGACTTAGTGTCGTTAGACCCGACTTACTGTCTATTAGCCCTGCCTGCCTTAGTGTCCAGGCAGGCAGGGCTAATAGAGAGCGCCTGCAGGTCCCCTATTCGCTTTACTGATGCCAGTGCTAGAAG
>NW_015557156.1:1430242-1430769 GCF_001515605.1 Sinocyclocheilus anshuiensis
TCAGCGCAGTGGGCAGATCCCATGAAGGGACGGTAGGGGGACGAGGCGGATTCAGCCTCCTGGCACCCCTTAGGAAATGGATGACCACGCTGTTTCTGCCCACCGATTGGCCCTCAATATGGGCATCAGAGGCCGCTATAGCCGCCACATAGACTTTGGGCGTGGATGGGGAGCGTCCCTTATCCAGCAGCTGTTGCAGAAATGACAATACCTCTGTCAAATCGGAAGTATGAGGGTCTTTGCCGCGATTTAGACACCAAGCGGAGAAAAAAGACCACTTTAAGGCATAGAGGCGTCTCGTAGACGGGGTTCTAGACTCCGAAATTGTGTTTAAGACTCGCTCTGGGAGGCTCGAAGGCTCCCGTCGAGCGGCCAGAGGTGCAGGGCCCATAGGTCGGGCCAAGGATGCCATATTGTCCTGTTCGCTTGAGACAGGAGATCCTGTCTCAGCGGAACAGGCCAAGGGGCCGCTATCAATAGCTGAGTTAGCTCTGATAGCCACAGCTGGTTCATCCAAAGGGGGGCCA
>NW_015557156.1:1431502-1439527 GCF_001515605.1 Sinocyclocheilus anshuiensis
ACCAAGCGGAGAAAAAAGACCACTTTAAGGCATAGAGGCATCTCGTAGATGGGGTTCTAGACTCCGAAATTGTGTTTAAGACTCGCTCTGGGAGGCTCGAAGGCTCCCGTCGAGCGGCCAGAGGTGCAGGGCCCATAGGTCGGGCCGAGGATGCCATAATGTCCCGTTCGCTTGAGAGAGGAGATCCTGTCTTAGCGGAACAGGCCAAGGGGCCGCTACCAACAGCTGAGTTAGCTCTGATAGCCACAGCTGCTTCATCCAAAGGGGGGGCACCAGGAGAACCTTGTGTTTTTGTTCCCTTACTCGCCTGATTACCTGTGGAAAGCATAAAGAAGGAGTTTGGGCCAATCATGGGCCAACGCGTCCCTGGTCTTTGAGAAATAAATTGGGCAGTGAGAGTTGTCTTCTGAGGCGAAGAGGTCTACCTCGGCCTCGCCGAAGATCTCCCAGATTTTCTGAACCATTTGCGGATGGAGCGTCCACTCTCCTGAGGGGACATTGCTCCTTGATAGCATGTCCGCTCTTTGGTTCAATTTGCCCCGGTATATGCGCTGCTCTCAGCGAGCGCAGGTTGAGTTGAGCCTATTGCAGGAGGCGCTCTTCCAGAGTGAAGAGACACTTCGAGGAGAGGCCTCCCCGGCAATTTATGTGGGACACCACGGACCTGTTGTCCGATCGGATTAGCACATGGTGTCCTTTTGGGACTGGCAGGAAGAACTGACAGGCTCGACATACTGCTAGCATTTCCAGGCAGTTGATGTGGAAGCCTTTTTCCACCTTCAACCAGTGGCCGAAAATAGGTATGCCCTCGCACAGCGCCCCCCAACTACGCAGCAGACCCAACTACTGTAGCGCTGGCGATGCCGCTGCCATGAGGCCCAGCATCCTTTGAAACACTTTGAGAGGGCGAGTGGTACCAATCTCGAAGGAGGTCGCCAGCCTCCGTATGGCCAGAGCCCGTTCCGGCGTGACTACAGCTCTCATTTGGGCTGAGTCGAAAATTGTTCCCAGGAACGATATTCGCTGGCTGGGGAACAACGAGCTCTTGGCAAAATTGACCCTGAGTCCCAGGCACTCCAGGTGGCTGAGGAGGAGGGTCCTGTGTGATATTAATTCAGCCTCTGACTGGGCCAGAATGAGCCAGTCGTCGAGGTAGATGAGAATGCGGATTCCCATCTGTCTCAGAGGGGAGAGAGCCGCGTTCATACACTTCGTAAAAGTGCGGGGGTCAAGAAAGTATGCATCCAGCGAAAAGAACCAGTCTCCTGAGCGAATTCGCGCAAGGATCTGTTTCAGAATAGTCAACCTGAACGACCTTTTCATGAGGGCGTGATTCAGGTGTCTGAGATCGAGGATGGGCCGGAGGCCACCATCCCTTTTTGGGGCCGAGGAAGTAGCGGCTGTGGAAGCCGCGCAATTATCTGTTTAAGGATAGTTATCCTGAACGACCTTTTCATGGCGTGATTCAGGTGTCTGAGATCGAGGATGGGCCGGAGGTGGGAACCACGCAGCTGAATCGTGGGGTATTCAAGCGAATTGCAGTGAATAACCTTGTTTTATTATTTCCAACATCCAGATTGGCACTACAGGGACGTCCCGACAGGCCTCAGCCTGTGTGACAAGGGGTTGGATTAAATTGAGAGGCTGGTCGCCGTATGGGGACCCCACACTCAGAAGAGGAAATTTGCTTTCCTTGAAAATGCTTTCAAAAAATGCTTCGCTAGACTTAATGCTCTCATAGGAGAGCAGTCAGCCCCCGTGCGCGCAGCCTCAGTGTGGGCGTGGCCCAGATGCGTTCAATTTGAAGCTGTCAGTGACAATAATCATTAGTGACAGCATTCTCTTTTAATCCACCTAAAAAGATCAAACCACTCGTTAGAAGAAGAGTTCTTTATGTGTAAACACTCTGGCAGATCAAAAATGCTGCGCGCATTCTCTCAAATCCGCTCGTAACGGATGAGGGGAGGGGTGGGGCCGTCTTCATTGAAGAAGGCGAGCCGTGAGCAAAGCAGAGCGAGACATGAACTCTCGTTGTAAGAGCGGTCTGTCTCAGCAGCGCAGCCTCAGCGTTGGCGTGGCCCAGGCGAGAGGCGCGTTCAAATACAAAGCTGTCAGCGATATTGAATCATTGGTGACAGCGTTCTGCTCCATACCGCCCAGGAGGATTGAGCCGCTCGACAATGAGGGACGCCGATCCCCACGTATAAACACACTGGCAGATCAAAGAGCTGCGTAGAGAGTGATGCATGCGGGGGCTTTGCCGGCATTAAATCACTCAAGCCTGATCGTTCATACCCGCGAGTTCGTCATTTCTACCTACAAGTAACCGGGAGGAGAGAAACACAAGAGCGGGGGAGGCGGGGCTCAGCTGCCAGCATTTCGCTTTGATCTGCCTAGGAGGATTAAGCTGCTTGTGAAACGAGGAGCGCTGATTCTCACGTGTAACACACATTGGCAGATTAAGCACACCTGATGTGTGTCGGCATGAAATTGCTCTGCCTGATCGCTCAACCTGCGAGCTCGCCATTGTTTCCTTCGAGGTAACTGGGAGGAGAGAAACATGAGAGCGGGGAGGCGGGGCCGCCTTCTGCGAACAAACAGGGGCAGACTGCTTTCGTGGTAAAAGCAGCCCGTGTCTGTGAGCGCAGTCATAGTGACACACACAATTCGAAGTTGCCAATGGCAGCATCTGCTCCGATCTACTTAGGAGGATAGAGCCGCTCGATGTAAAGAGGGACGCTGATCCTTACGTGTCAGACACAGATCGAAGCACAGCAGGGAGAGCGAGTACGCTGGCTCTGTGTCGGCGTGAGATCACTCAGACCTGGTTGCTTAGTTACCAGGCTTCGCCGTTTCTCTCTCCGAGGCTTGCTGAGAGAGGAGAAACGGGAGAGTGGGGCTGCCTTCAGTGAAAGGCGGTCCGTGAGTGGAGAAGAGTGAGACTCATGCTCTGAGTGAGCATTCTGTCTCAGTAAGTGCACAGCTCACTGCCCTTCTGCAGCGGAACCGAGTGCAATGGGGAGAGAGAGCACGCAGGTGTAACCCCCTTTATCAGCAGGGTTTACTTCAGGGATTTGTGATCTAATTGAAAATATCAATTGTCTAAGTTCGTTCAAGGAGCTTTGGGGTATTTTTCCTTTTAAATCAAATTCTCAATTTAAATGAACAACTGAAATATCATGAAAAAGTAAAATAAAATAATGCCACACACAAGAATTTAAGTTAGCCAGAAATGTATTTTGTGAGGCAATCAATTTAAATGCTCTTTGTTCTGGCACTTTAAAACCAAAGTGATTAACACTGAATGACACTCAATCTCCAACAATTAATTGAGCTTGATAACAGATAACAACAATGCAATTGTAACCCAAGGAAATAGTTTTTTTTAAAATCCAAGTTTGGAAAGAAACTTATCTCAGTCCCATGTAATGTGTGGAAAAAAAATATATATCTCAGTCCTACCACTTCACCGGGAATACCATGCAGTTAATCAAGTACGAAAGAAAGAAGAGCTGATGAGTTGACAGAGTGCAACGAGATGACGAAGAGCAGAAGAGTTGATAGAGTGCGACGAGATGATGAAGAGAATTTGTTCCGGAGGAATCCACTCAGATGATTCAGGTCCAAATGTATCACAGAACAACAGTCCAAGGGAACAAAACCAGTCAGAGTGTCTCAGAAAAGTCACGGAAAGCAATAAGTCTTCGACTTCTCTTCCACAGTGTTTCAAATTCAACCTCCCAGACGCTATGCGTTTTGTCTGTGCTTCATGCACATTCACTCTGTGCGCTATTGCTGTGCACTCTTTCCCTGCATGAACTACCCAACCTCTAAGTAAAACAGGATAGAAATATCAAGGGTTACACTCTCCCCCTCTAAACCGCACGAGTCCCTGCATGCGTGTTAGCAACAAGACTGGCAGCGAAAATATTTCCCAGGGAATCAAAAAATGATGTAAGAGCAAGTAATATGGGCTTCCCTAATTCCTCATATTCTAATGTCTTTGGTGCCTGTCTTTCTCGACCTGAACGTCTGAGGGGTACAGATTCAGTGTCAACTGAACTGTGGGACAATTCTTGGGATTCTGACCCTGCAGCTGGTACAATCTCTTCTGGAATTTCAATGGCTATATAATTAGGGACATTTTCAATCCCAACAGATTCTGTGGCAGGAAAGACTGGTGCACCGCCAGTAACAATCTCAGATGCTTCTCTTGTGGGTTCAATCACAGGCTGAACAGGCTCTGATCTAGGTATAGTTGAAGTACGTGGAGCAAACTCGACTGCATGAGGGTTCAACTGGTCTGATGATTTTGCAGGAACATTATGAGAGGTGAGCAACCTATCATCCACTTGTTTAACGAAGGGACTCCTTGTAACTATTTCAGGAATAGGTATTTGAAAGTAACCTCCCTCTTCATCACTAGACTGTTCTTCACATTCATCACCCTCTCGCACTTCAGTATTAGCCCTTGTCCTTATCTTACGTTTTCTGTTTGCAGTTAAATTTGTCCCAGGCATCTGTTTTACTGGGCTCGCAGGCAAGAACCCACAGGGCAGTAAGAGATCCCTGTGAAGGGTACGATGGGGACCATTACTCTTTTCCGGCTTTACCACATAAACAGGACCATTTGAAATTCTCTTGACCACAGTGTGGACCATCTTCTCCCATCTGTCGGCAAGTTTGTGCTTACCCCTCACACTCAAATTTCTCACTAAGACCCTGTCACCGGGCATCAGTTCAGCCGCTCTGACTTTTAAATCAAACCTTGCCTTGTTCTTTTCACTCATTTTACGGGAATTTTCAGCAGCCAGTTCATGGCTCTCCTGAAGATGTTCTCGTAGTTTCGTCACATACTCGGAGTGAGTTCTGGGTCTTTCACCTGGAGGATGGATGCCAAAAACAAGATCAACTGGTAGTTTAGCCCGGCGCCCAAACATCAACTCGTAGGGCGAATAGCCTGTGGTGTCGTTCCGCGTACAATTGTACGCATGTACAAGGGGTTTCACGAAGTCTCTCCAATGATGTTTATCTTTTTCTTCAAGGGTTCCAAGCATACTGAGGAGTGTTCTATTAAATCTCTCGACCGGGTTGCCACGTGGGTGATAAGGTGTTGTTCTCACTTTGTCAGCTCCGATGAGGGCACATAACTCGCGGATGGTGTGGGATTCAAAATCCCTTCCTTGATCACTGAGGAGACGACTTGGGAACCCATAATGAACAATGCAATTTTCCCAGAGTGCCTTTGCAATGGTCTTAGCTTTCTGGTCCTTTGTCGGTATCGCCACAGCGAATTTAGTAAAGTGGTCGGTAATGACTAATACATTTCTGATGTCACGGTTGTCAGGCTCAAGAGACAAATAATCCA
This sequence comes from Sinocyclocheilus anshuiensis, assembly GCF_001515605.1. Classification (NCBI taxonomy): domain Eukaryota; kingdom Metazoa; phylum Chordata; class Actinopteri; order Cypriniformes; family Cyprinidae; genus Sinocyclocheilus; species Sinocyclocheilus anshuiensis. The sequence continues at coordinate 1,436,871 of NW_015557156.1, forward strand.
TACATACTAATTCAAGGGGAAACGTTGTCTGTATGGATTCCATGGGAGCTGCTTTTTGAGGATTTGCTTTTCTCCTGAAACATCGTTCACAGGTACGACATCTGTCCTCAATATCCCTTGCCATCTTCGGCCAAAAGAATCTGGCACGAGCTAGGTCAAGTGCACGCTCATAGCCAAGGTGGCCTACTTCATCATGAACACCCTTCAATGCTTTTTCTCTCGACTGTCGAGGCAGAACTATCTGGTGAAGCACAGTCCCATGGGTAGCCCACTTCCTGTATAACACTCCATCTCGTAGTTCAAGCCGGTTCCACTCTCTCAGGAGCAGCTTTACTTCAAGGGGTTCAAGCTTGGTCTGTCTGAAGTTAGGTTTCTGACCTAGTTCCACAAAATAAATGATTATTTTCAAAGATGAATCCTCTCTCTGAGCTCGGTACCAGTCGTCCCGGGTCATCCCAGGGATAGTCTCATAACCTGGGCAGGCGAAACGCTCAGGGACGGACGAAGCATTTAAAGCCAAGGACTCTGCAAGAACAAACTCTGGTGCATCAGAAAGTTCACTTGACAACACAACTGAATGGCGGTCAGATAGTGCAGACAGTGTTTCGGTAGAGATCACTTCAGTTTTCTCACTTAGTCGCCGTTTTAAGTCTTCAATAGCCCTCTCCTCTTCAAGGAACGCATCATCTGCCTCAGGCAGATTCTGTGGTCTCCTAGACAATCCGTCAGCATCCTTATTGACAGATCCAGCTCTGTACTTTATATTGAACCTGTATGTGGATAATTGTGCAAGCCAGCGATGTCCCGCAGCATCAAGTTTCGCTGTGGTTAGCACATATGTCAGAGGATTATTGTCAGTGAGTACTGTAAATTCGGTGCCATAGAGATAATCACTGAATTTCTCACAGACAGCCCATTTCAGGGCTAAATATTCTAATTTATGGGTAGGGTAGTTTCTTTCACTTTTTGAGAGTCCCCTACTGGCGTAGGCTATCACACGAAGCTTGCCCTCCTGCTCCTGATAGAGAGCTGCACCTAACCCCTCTCTACAGGCGTCAGTATGTAAGACATAGGGAAGTTGTGGGTTCGCAAAGGCAAGGATTGGTGCAGATGTCAGCTTGTCGATCAAAGTCCTGAATGCACTTTCACACTCAACTGTCCACTCTTCACCAATGGAGGCATTGGGATTCGCAGGAGTGTTTGGTTTCTCTCTTTTATAGATCTTCCCCCTTTTCCTTGGAGGACTATACCCTGCAGTAAGACAATTTAGTGGCTTGGCTATTTTAGAGTAACCTTCAACGTAACGTCGATAATACCCAGCGAAGCCTAGAAAACATTTTAGCTCTCGCCTGGTTGAGGGACGAGGCCAATCTTTCAGAGCTGAAATCTTCTCTGGATCTGTGTGAACTCCATCATCATCCACAACATGTCCCAGATACTTCACAGAGGACTTAAAGAATTGGCATTTATCTGGAGATAACTTCAACCCGAACTCTTTTAAACAATTCAACACTTTCATCAGTCGGGCTTCATGTTCCTCAAGTGTTTTGGAAAAGACAATGAGGTCATCCAGAAAAACAAGAACCTCACTCAGATGCAAGTCTCCTACACACTTCTCCATAAGCCTCTGCAAGGTGCTAGGTGCATTTGTTACACCTTGAGGCAACCGGTTAAATTCAAAGAAGCCAAGAGGACAAACAAAAGCTGTTTTGTGTTTATCTTCTTCGACTACTTCGACTTGGTAGTATCCAGATTTAAGGTCCATGACAGAGAACCATTTAGCACCACTAAGTGCTGAGAAAGTCTCCTCTATGTTGGGAAGGGCATATGCATCTTTTATCGTGCGCATATTAAGCTTCCGGTAATCAACACAAAGCCTAATTTGTAAATTTTTCTTGTGGACCAACACAATTGGTGACGCAAAAGGGCTTTCAGACTCTCTTATTATTTCAGCATCTAGGAGCTCTCTAAGGTGTTGCCTAACGGCTTCTCTGTCATTTGGATTTATCGGTCTTGGCCGTTCCTTAAAAGGTGTCTCGTCCTGTAATCTAATGTGGTGCTTCACCGCCGTAGTATGACCATATGACAACTCATTAACAGCAAAAACCTCTGGTAAGGAATTCAGTTTATCAGAGATACACTTCTTCCACTCTTCAGGAATTGGCGAGTCATCAAGATTGAACACCAACTTCCCAGAGGACACATGATTAGAGCAAGATAGTACCTCAGGCTTCAAAGGAAGAACATGAGCAGCTGCCATCTCTGCAATCACACGCTTGGGATGAAGAGTAATATCATGTTCAGTCATGTTCTTTAAAATGACAGGAATCTTGGAACAAGCCTGGTATGGGACATTCACCACAGCATTTTCAACCAATAGCCCACCCGGCAACGGAAAAGTATTGGGTTGCTCTAAAACAAACAACGCTTTTGAAATGCTTTTCTTTATCCTCACTTCACCATGGACACAGATTTTCTGTTTGGCAGGGATAGTAATTTGGTCTTTCCCCAGTGCTCTAACTTGAAATGGTTGCTTCCCACTCTCATAATTCTGAGCAACATGCTGAAAAAGCAAAGCATAGTCACTGCTGGCACCGGGATTTTGGAAGAACTTGGACCCTTTTCTCTCTACACCCTGCTGATACAGGCGGTCAAGA
>NW_015557156.1:1439922-1452713 GCF_001515605.1 Sinocyclocheilus anshuiensis
GTTTAAATGCCACATTAGAGCTAGCCACGAGACAGTCATTGGTAACTGTGTCCTCTTTGGAGTTTTTTACACAATTAACTTCACACTCTTTTGTTTCACTTTTTTTTTGACAGATAGGCAACTTGTTTCCTCAGTGCAGCTATTTCTCCTTTAAGTTTCTGAGTTTCATCCTGTTGGCACTTCTTTGAGGGCTCAGACTGGGGTTCTACATTGACAGGTAGGCCATACACGGAGTGAGCATGTGCAGCCGCTTTTGTGCTACCAAGGTGTTTCTTCATTCGGTCTAACTTTGCTGCCCTTTTATCTTCTTCTGTTCTAACAGAGAGCAGAAGTTCAGAGAAAGGTGGTGGGTGGTCTTTAAGATGTTCAAGCTGGAGTCCTATTATCATGGTTTGGTCCCAGCACCCTCGACAAAACTGGCGAAGCAAATGTTTACGGGAGGCGGCGGCCTACCTGCTGGCTGCTCTGGCTCATCGGGGACTCTGACTACTTTTGCAATTTCCCCATGTACTTTAAAAAAACCTGTGATGTCCTCAATGCTACAAGTTTCTTCTACCCCTGTAACATAGAAACAGTTTTGTCCGTGTACATTAAAACGGTTACAAATATCCATATTTAGTTTTGGGACATATAATCAAGCTCAAAATAGATTTGAAAAAAATGTAGATCCCTCTCTCAGAATACTGAATGAAAATCAAATCAGACTAAAAAAATACATTTACTGAGGTAGTTGACACTACGAGTACATTTTAACCCAAGCTCCTGGCTGCTGGCTCACCACTTAATTTGTGTAACCCCCTTTATCAGCAGGGTTTACTTCAGGGATTTGTGATCTAATTGAAAATATCAATTGTCTAAGTTCATTCAAGGAGCTTTGGGGTACTTTTCCTTTTAAATCAAATTCTCAATTTAAATGAACAACTGAAATATCATGAAAAAGTAAAATAATGCCACACACAATAATTTAAGTTAGCCAGAAATGTATTTTGTGAGGCAATCAATTTAAATGCTCTTTGTTCTGGCACTTTAAAACCAAAGTGATTAACATTGAATGAGATGTTCAAGCTGGAGTCCTATTATCATGGTTTGGTCCCAGCACCCTCGACAAAACTGGCGAAGCAAATGTTTACGGGAGTCGGCGGCACTAGCTCCCCCTCTAGATATTGCTCGAGTAAGAAGAGTATGCAGTCTTTGCAGGTATGCTGATGGTTTTTCCCCAGCATTTTGATTTAAGTTAAGAAAAGATGCAAAGAGCTCTTCTCCATCTTCTACTACACCAAAAGCTGATTCAATCTGGTTAAGGTAAGAACTAGGTGAAGAACTAACACCTAAAGGCTTGACAATATCAGCGTGCTTCCTGCACATTCACTCTGCGCGCTATTGCTGTGCACTCTCTCCCTGCATGAACTACCCAACCTCTTAAAGGGGCAGTACCAGGTTTTAAAGAAGTGAGACTAAGAAGTAAAACGGGATAGAAATATCAAGGGTTACACAGGCACAGTGCCGGCATGAGATCGGTCAACCCGGTTGCTTATTCCCTGACTCCGCTGTTTCCTTCTCCGAGGCTCGCTGAGAGAGGAGAAATGGGAGAGCGGAGCTGCCTTCAGTGAAGGCAGTCCGCGAGTGGAGAAGGGCGAGACTCATGCTCTGAACGAGAGCATTCTGTCTCAGTGAGTGAGCAGTCTCTGCGTGGGGGCTGCCCAGACAGGTTACGCACTCACTGCTCTTCTGTATCGTGCAAGATTCCATGCACGAGCCACACTCGCAGCGCGACATTTGCAACAACGTCGCTAGAATTTGCTCTTTTAGGGCTTACCTGCTAGAAATAAGCTATTTCAGTATCGCCGGATGGCGGCAGGGGAACAGGACTGGAACTGCTGCGATGCTGAGGCGCGAAGAGAGCCAGTCAGCCGAGCAGGGAGGTCTCAATCCGGCTCTCAGGATCAGCGATGAGCGTAGAGTCGTCGCCGAAGGAGAAGAAATCTGAGAATCCTGTGGCGAACGCCCGCTTATATAGCCAGATGCCCCGTTGCGTCTAGCAAGAAGCAGTAGGAGTGTAGTATCGAAAGGCAATCCTAATTTCTGACAGTTTTGAATTTGATGTTTGAAAACATACAAAACCGCTGTCTGTGTCTAAAATTGCATACTCTCTGAATAGGTACTTGTTTTAAATAAGCAATTACTTTGCGATTGTTAAAACAAAGTATGTTCTATGTAGTAGGAATGTAATCCGTATGTAGTACATTCACCTATTTGTCATTATCATCAGGGGTGTAAATTTCATCTAAACAGTTGGGGGGGACAATAAACATAACATTTTTCAAGATACATTTTTGAAGGGGACACAAAATATCCAGCTAAAATTGTACTTGTAAGGATATGTATACACAGAGGAAAGTCTTACTATTAGTGCAGCAGGGAGACCGTGCCAAATTAGACAATGTCAAGCGGTTGTGGTCGCGCCGAGACAGAGCTTGTGTCCGTTGTATACATTACTATCCATCACAGTGTTGCCAAGTCCGCGGTTTTCCTATGGAATTGGACTACTTTATTACTGTTGCCGCGGGTTGTTTTTCATGTCCACGGGTTGAAGTGACCCCAATAACGTGTATTTTAGCCCCCAGAACGCAATTTCTACCTGGGACCCCCTCGAAATGCGGTTAGTTTGGGCTAGTTTTGGGCTATTTTTGGGTAGCAATTGGGCGGGTTGTGTTGTGAAAACCTGGCAACCCTTTCCGTCAAGCAGGTGACGTTATTATTGCTAAAATAGCAGACTCATCGAAAAATACATTGGCATCATCTGTATTAAAGAGAAAATAAGCACTTCATCCGATGTTAAAGTGAATAAAATAGCCTTGACAGCCTTACTTACTGGAGTTCAACAACTATTGACTTTGTTCTCTCTCACCGGACTTGTGTGTGTGTGTAGGTGATGTAAAAGAGGAAAGCAGGTATTTGGACCAAAGCACTGTGAAGCAAGGGAGGGGAGACTCAAAATGTTTCTAAACTTAAAAAGCATTTTTCGCCGTTTGTGTTGTTTTACTACTTACACAATTATTTAAAGTATAAAACATTGTTATTTACAATACACAGCATGGTTTTTAATCATAATTTTAGGGGGGACAACCCTCCGATGGGGGGGTCCTGTCAACCCCGTCCCCCCCGGGATTTCTGCTTAAAATTGTCATGTGACCTACCAGAGTCATTTATGTCGCTTCTTTGCCATTCACAAATCCTTTCCCGTGGCCTCATGGGATAGTAGAAGTGTCCTTTGGATGAGCACTTCAGAAAATATTAGTTCATCTGGGTACTTTTCACCTACTGTTTATGTGTGTCTAATTCTGTGAATTCGGACATACTGCTCTGTTGACATAGTATAGTAGGGAAGTGTGCGATTTCAGATGCAGCCATTGTGTAAATTGACTTTTTACAGAAAACCTTCTATATAACACTTCTCTATAACCAATATAACCCTTGTGACACCTTCCCTATGTGACAAGCCTTGTCCTGGCATCTGACCTACTTACTGAATGTGTACTATTAATCACAAAATTTTCCAACTTTCCAAATAAAATAAATCTTTATTTACCATCAGTTAATCAAAAAATTAATGCAATGCAACAACTATTTACTGATCTGCTGCAGTAAGTCCCCTCTGTTTGTTCTCTGTTATGTAGAGAAGGACACAGACTAAAATGATGCCACAGTTCTGATGATAAAGAAAGGGTCCTTGGTGACACAAATGTGCTGTGGACAGCAAAATACTCTGTTGCTCAGGGGCATCAAGAAAAAAAAGTGTTATTTTTTTTGTTTTGAAAAAGCAGAAAAAAGCAGAAGTGATTTTGAGACAGGATGATGTACCATGGCCTCAGGTGTTCAGGGAGAATAACTGAATGTGTGTCAGAGGGAAAAACTGTGGGAAGGAAAGCCAGTTTAGGAACTAAATATGAAGAGAGAGAGAAAACAAAAATAGATACTTCACTGTGAAAGGGGTGCTGGTGTCACAGGAGCTCATTTCAGCTGAATGCAATAGATGCTGTTGAAATGAATGCACATAAAAAACGCAATACAAATATATCTGTAAATCCAAAGAAAGTAATAAAAGAAGGAATCATAAATTGCAGGCGAGAGTTTTTTTTTCTTTTCTTCAAAATGCATCGTCATTGTACATGACTTGAAAAACAATATTTAAAGGAGCAGTCAATATTTACTCTCGTCCTTTTTTTATTTTTATTTTTTTTTGTAGAACACAAAATGATAATTTTATCTTCACACGTTTATTTCCATACAACTGCATTTCATAAAAAGTCAACTTTAATAGTGCATTACTGGTGGACTGTTATTTGCTGAAAACTGTCATTTTGCAACAGCTTCAATCTCATCAAATCTCGTTCTTTATTATGCGTAGGCAAACTGGTGCATTGCTACAACACACACACAAAATCCATAAGGAGTTTTCAGCTTGGAGGGGGAGATTACTTGTAAATTATGAATTAAATGTAGGTTTGAATATGAATATAGAGACCATGTCACATGGGCTACTTTTATTTCTATTGTTTTTGCCCTTTTGAAGTTTGACACATGAATGCTTAACCTGATATATAAATTGATCAAAAGTGAGAGTAAAGACATTCATAATGTTACAAAATATTTCTATTTCTATTTAAACATTTTTCTTCTGAACCTACTATTCATCAACAAATCTTGAAGAAGAAAGGTTACACTTTATTTTAAGGTGCCCTTGTTACAGTGTAATTATACATTTAAGTACTGAGTAATATTAATCAACTACATGTACTTACTATATGGGTAGGGTTAGGATTAGTTTGCCTTAGGGTTAATTGTAATTATGCATAATTAATGTTATTATAATAGTAAGTACATGTAACTTGTAACAAGGACAAAAAAATAAATAAAAATAAAAAAGCAGCACAACTGTTTTCAACATTAATCATAATGAAAATATAATATAATACAGTTACTTTAAATTGTAATAATATTTCACAATATTACTTTTTTACTGTAGTTTTAATCACATAAATGCAGCAGAAAATATAAATCAAGCATATGAATAAATGTGAGCAAATAAATTATATAATTTTCTTTTTGTGTGTGTGTGAACTATTTGTTTAAATACGTATGATTCACAATGATTTTGTTGTGTAACTAATGACATTTCATGGCATAAACTTAATTAACTGCTGAATTTGTCATTTTAATTATTCTAACACATGTCTCTTTGAAGTCTAATTTAGCGGCAAACGAGAAAAAATTCTCGGGGGGCGGGGGGTCCCCACCTGACTACATGTAAAATAATTCAGAATAGAGAAGCTAAAAATGGAAGATAGTATTTTCAGAATTCAAGTCTGTCTGACAAATATGTCAGTGTCTTGCATGTGACAAAAATATTCTGCTTCCTTCAAATGTGTCTATAATTTTATACAGATATTTCCATGTTCCATTTCACCTTTGTGCTGTTGTGTAACTTTGTTTAGAAGCAGGAGAACAGAATCCACAGATCCATGAATCCACATTCCCACAGAGTCTCAGTGAGGGATCAGACATTATCTCTGGAGCCGGATCTCAATATTTAATACCGCAATATCAAACATGAGGTTTAATAACTTTGCAAAGATTTCTTCTCAGTCACTTTTTTTATAGTGGCACATATTTTATCTCCATCTCTTTTTTAATTAATTATTAACATCTCTGGAGTTCCCCTTCAAACAGTGCTTAAATCTTTATTTCATTTATATGCTGTCTTTTTCTCGGTTTGTTTCAAACATGTAAAGGATGAAATAAGTCTCACTTGTCACATAATTTAAGCTGAGTGTGCTTGTGGAGTCGTTTAGATTTGTTTCATTACTGCTCTTAAGAGCGACTGCCAAGCCTCGCTGACAAAAGTGTAAAATCCATTACAGCGTGTGAAAGTGACAAATCCGCCCGTATTGTTTTGCATTCTTTATGTGTGTGTATCGGCACCGTCATGGGGGATTCTCATGATCGCACACCATGCAGAGTGCAGCCGAGCACCCACAAACTGCTAATCATATGGAAAGATGGAAAGGCTGTACCTCATTAGCCTACACACCGTGTTAATCTAGAGCATAAAGAATAGCTTTAAACCTCTTCACAGTTTCCTGAATCATACATCTCGAGCAGCCCACTCGGAGCATTTGGCGAAGATGCACAGAGCAGAACATTTAATAACACGATCTTTATACTCCATCTGTATGATCTTTAAAATTATTCAGGGGAGGTCGTAAATTATTATTATTTTTCACCGCATGCATAAAAATACCCTCAAGCATAGGTTAGACATTTAGAGAAAATGAGTACTCTTAGCTCTATATGGCTATGATCAGAATATATAGTATCATGCTGCTGTTATGTATGCAGTGTACAGTGTGAACACTGTGCCAGTTTTCTGTATTTATATCCGGATAAAGTATTGTAACATAATGTCTCCCACAATGCAATGCTCTCAGCTTGACCTTCCATCTTCAGTGTGACATATAAACTGGAAGTAATTACTGTCATGCTTTTTAACATGACTCACTGGGTCTCATTCACTAATAATTGCATAGATCATTCACATTTATATGCATGGGAACTTCTCACCAAAAAAATAAAATAATTCACAACACGTGCATATGCACATGAATTTATTCTTAACCTTGTTCGAATGTTAATAAATTTGGAGTATTCTAAATGAGTGACTGCATCTCTGTTAAGTTCCAAACCACCTCCATACAAGGACTTTCCTTTTTTTGTGTAAAGACGACTTCAGCACATTCCAAAAACAAAACTTTCAATGAGGCTACGCTATGTCTTCACCCTACATCATCTGCTGAAACACCACTCTCTCATAAATGCACGTACAACAGTTAGTGGAAGCTAGAGATTACGGTTAATGCAGTTTTAAATATGGAAATTTTTCTTACACAAATGCATTATTTCGCTTCAGAAGGCATTTACCTCTAATAGAATTAACTTCAACTGAATTCATATGAAGGAAGAAAGTCATACACACCTAAGATGGCTTTAGGGAGAGTAAAGCGCAAACTGTCTTTTGGTGTTAAAATACTACTGTCAGGATTTACTAAAGACGCACAGTGTACTAGCACTGAAAAGGTGTGGACAGTTATTTTTGTGCCTGACCTTATTGAATATGCATTTGAATGAGTTTCCCTTTCAGACACAAAATTTATGGGAGGAGAGGGTTATAATGAATCACGCAACACGATTTACAAATGTTTGCGCTTGTCAAATTACTGGTATTTGCACCATTATTTAACGCCCCAAAAAAGCATGCCTTAAAGCAGGCAGCAATTTGCGCTGGTCTTGGTAGATTGCACTGGTCATTATGGAAATGATCTGGCTGCGTCTGTGTTCTTTAATGTGCGCATTGTCAGTAAATCACCCGCAGAAGTTTCTCCTCCCATTGGTGCTTTTATGGAATTGCGCTCTACCGCTAATTTGCCCTGTTTAGTAAATCTGGCCCTTAACCAGTGTTCTGAACCCAGCTTATGTTTTTAGTTATAGCGTGATCTTACTTTTTTGTACATGCAATAACAGTTTTGTCCAGTTTTGCTTGGGCCCCTATGTTCTTCAAAAGATTTTCAAAGTATCTTAAAGGACATACATTTGAGTGAACTATCCCTTTAAGCACTATAAAAGTTCCAAAAGGGGTTTTCACAGCAATGCCATTGAAAAGAACCTTTCAGTGAACAGTTCTTAAAATAATCATTTTTTTCTTAGTGTGAAGAATCTAAAGAACAGTACGTCCACTATTAAGAGCCTTTTGTGCAATGGGAATTTTCCATGGACGTTTAAGGTTCTTCATAGAACTACAGAACCATTATTTTTAAGAGTGTAGCATTTTAGCTGTGTTAGCGTTAATGTCAAACACTGACAACATCTTAAATCTAATTTCACAGATGCTCTGTCAAAGACGTTATGTCAAAGTCCATACGACATTCATCAGAAATGACGAATACGCTAAGGTGGCCCATCCACCACATGGACAAATCGATCTGTGGCAGCGAGACTATGAGCACACTGTCCGTCATTCACACGAGCGGTTCCTCGAAGCCTTGGAAAAACTACAGCGCAGTCAATATGTCAAAATCAACATGCAGTTGGCCCGTGTCGTCCCTGGCATCTTAGAATGAAGCAGAGGCTCATTGTCACCTTCTGAGAATGCAAACAACAATCGATAGTTGATCCTTGGGCACCTCATCGACTGTGGCTGTTGTGCAGATTTCTCAGGAGATCTCTGTGGTGATGATGATGCTTCAACTGAAGGAGCCCTGAAGGAAGAAAAAGACCTCCAGCTCTGTCAGCAGATTGTCTTCTTGTGGGCAAAGAGGAGTTTGACCCATGCCCGTATCCTTCGAGGATCTGGCATCCATTGCATCTGGTGAGCTTTTTCACACTTCCACACACAGGTTCAATATGTCAATAAGCACCCCGGGGGTGTCAGAGCCCAGGATGTAACGGTGAGAATTAATCCAGAAAGAGATATCCTATCAGCTCTCACATTCCTCTAATCCCCACGGCACTCCGACTGTTCCAATTGCGCCTACGTAAAGACTCAAAACAATTCATTATATAAGAGTAACAGGTCTATTTAATTCCCTTTTGATGTGACATATGGATGTGTTGTAAAAAAAATAATGCTTCAGTTACTTTTTCTTTTTTTCTATTTATTTAACATATTTACTGACAAAAAACAGTTGAAAACCCCGTTTTTCATTTAAGTTTTAAAACGTTTCATAATACTGCTGTTTTTTTTATTTTTTTTTTACAAAATTCACAAAATAAATACATAAATAAATAAATAAAAAGAAATAAAAATAAAAAGACAGCTATAGCTTGCCATTTCTATTCCGAAGGAGAGAGAGAGCCCCAGTCAGTAAGAAAAAAAAAACAACTTAATGGGTCACTTTCATAAATAAAAAACAATCAAACAAACAAACATACATACTAACAAGCAAACAAACATACAAATAAATAAATAAATAAATACATTTAAAATATTATTATTTTTATTTTTTTCTACCATTCAAAACTTTGGGGTCGGTAACTTTTATTAATGTGTTTGAGAGAAGTCTCTTATGCTCAAATTTATTTGATAAAAATGATTCTTCAGAAATAATTTTAATATGGTGATTTAGTGCTCAAGAAACATTTTCTTATTATTATAATTAGAACAATTTTTGCTGCTTAACATTTCAGTAGAAAGCATTATTTGACTAGAAACTGAAATTTGAATAGAAAATTATTTTGTAAAATAGAAAATAGTTTCTACAAATATATACATATTTTATAACATTATAAATGTCTTTACTGTCACTTTTGCTCAATTGAATGCATCCTTGCTGAATAAAATTATTTTCCAAAAAAAAAAAAAAAGCTGCCCACAAGGCTATCAGCTCCAACATATTTTTTTCCTTTTTATAATAGTAACAGGACAAATTGGTCCCTTTTGGTGACATTTGTGGTGTGTTAACAGCAATTTTCAGCAAAAGTGTGACAAGAAGTCATTAATTTTCATTGAGAGTGGGTGATTTGAGGTGTCATGAGTGACAGAGACAAAAAGCTGACGACGGAAGAAAATCCAACTGCTGCAACTTACAGTATATGACTTGATATGAACACCCCTTTAAATACAACTTATTTTGTGTCAATTCATCATGTTAAGTCTTCATACCAGCTGCATTTCAATGGAGACAATCAGCAGAGAAAGTAATGCATCATTCAAACATAAAAGTGAAAACATGAAAAGTTTGGAAAGACGGTTCTAATTGAATTGCCTGAAATTGCTGGTTTGCTCTATTCCCACTTGATTTTTGTGTGCATTTTTACTATCCGTCACACGCTCCATCAGAGCTTTCTCTGTTGTATAGGCGCCCTAAAACGTCAGGTTTGGAAGGGTCCTGCAAAATAAAAAATCAACAAAATCAATGGGCTCTCTTGAGCAGTTCTTGGCCCACTGATCCAAAAGAAACAGTGGAATGTAAAAAGAGAGATACAAAGAGACACTTTAATCAACAAACCCTCATTTACTCTGCTTTGGTCTCTGGGAGCAGAAAGGCTGTCAAAGACAATTGGCTGTCAAAAATACATTTAAACGGATAACAATTTGGAGCAATATCAGAAGAAGGTCTACATTTACTGAAGCTGGCTCCTTGCTAGACGACTAAATCAGTGTCATGATGAAATAATGGCAGTTTTGATACATCATTTTGTTCCATCAAGTTTTTAAGTTTTTTTTTTCTTTCTTTTTTTTTTTAGCTTAGCTTGTGAACCTTTGAAAATATGTGGCTTTTTTTAGAAGAGAGGACAGGAAATAATAGGTAAAAAGAATATGAAAAAAGCGGTTTGCATTACAGAAATAAATTACATTTTAAAATACAGAAAATATTTAGTTAAAATTGTAATACTATTTTACAATATTACAGTTTTAACGGCGTTCTTGATCAAATACACGCAGTCTTGGTGAGCATAAAAAGACTTCTTTCGAAAACTTTTAAAATCTTACTGACCCCAAACCTTTGAACGATGAATGTGAAAAATGCCGTGGAAAAAAAAAATAATAAAATAAAAATATATATATAGTTTCACTGCACTATTATTATTATTATTATTGTTGTTATTTTGCTTGTACCTTTGCGAATGTGTGGCTTATTATACAAAAAGGACAGGGAAATGTGAAAAAGTGGCAAGCCATCCTTTAGCTCATGTAAACCAACCCCATTTCAAGGTATCAACAAATATGTACTAACCACTAGGCCACAGTTCCACAGTTTATACTACGTGTAGTTTCTGGGACAAGGCCATTAAAAATAAACAAATAAACAAATAAATAAATAAACATAAACAAACAAACAAATAAATAAATAAACAAATACAAATAAAAAGTACATATTAATGAATTACATAAATAAATAGTCACATATTTAGGCTAAGACATGAAATAAATACTGGTCAGTTTGACCATGGTATAAGATGACCTTTATAGCAGGTTTATCTGCTTAAAGGTGTTACCCTTCAAAAGTTCTTTGAGGTCTTTGAGGAATGACACTTTCTGAAGGTTTCTCCATGCTCTCAGCCTAAGGGTTTTGGCAGGTCTTTGAGGAATGACACTTTCTGAAGGTTTCTCCATGCTCTCAGCCTAAGGGTTCTTTCTCTTTATTTGGTCACTTTAGCCCAGGGCCTGGTTTGGTGATGCATTGCTGATAGAGTGACAAAGTGTCTCAATACCGAACAACAACATTTACTAAGGTTTTGAAGGAATAGTTCACCTGAAAAACGACAATTCTGTTATTTACTCAACCTCGTGTCAGTTCATGCCATGCATTTTTTTTTTTTTTATACAACAGGAGAAAGTTTTTAAAATCCTATTTTTTTTATTTTGTTTTTTTTTTGGTAGGGCTGGGTTTGCCTGAATTTAATGTATCCTAAAATATTTTTTTTTATGATATTTATTTGAAGGTTTCATTTCTTCACACATCACATATTCTCAAATTCATCTCAAACATACTCCTCACTGACACTGTCTCTTTGATACTACTTGTAGAATACTGCTTAAACACATTTTGTTTAGATTATCATTTTCAACATAATTCACAATAGCATAATGCATTTCCATGTTTAAGTTTACTGTTAGTAAGATATTGAAAGTCTATTTTGCTCACAAATGCTGCATCTGTTTGATCTGATATGATCGATCCGATCTGAATAGAAAACAGTTGTTATATATATATATATATATATATATATATATATATATATATATATGTATATATATATATATATATATATAATATATATATATATATATATATACACTATACAACTGTTTTCTATTTGAATATGTTTTAAATTTTTATTTATTCATTTACTGGCAGCACTCAATTTTCAGCATGGTCCTTCAGAAAACATTCTAATATGTTTAATAATTTGTTTTATTATTAAAATTATTATTATTTTATAATTATTATTAACAATTTAACAGTTGAGTAGCTTAATATTTTGGGAGAACACTGTGACATTTTGTTCTGGATTTATTTATTTATTGATGAAAGCTCAAAAGAACTGCATTGATTTAAAATAGCTTTTTTTTTGTATCAGTATTTTTTTTTACGGTTACTTTTGATCAGTTTAATGTGTCCTTGCTAAATAAAAGTACTAGTTAAAAAAATAAAAATAAAAATGGCTGACTTCAAAATTATAAACAGCATTATATAGTGTACATGTAAAGGCATATTAAAAGTAGCAAAAACAAAATTAATGATGATGTGATTTATATTTAATGAAATTCATGTAATAAAATTGAGTAAAAAGATAGAATGCGTTAGTTTTAATTAAAAATCAACCCCTGAGAGAGTTACAGTGGGGAGGAAGTTTTTTAAAGAGATGATCTATTAGGTTGACTTCAAATCGTATGACTTCAAAAGACTTAAAATATCATGCACAAGTTACTTTTGTGTGCCGCTGTAAAGAAAAAAAGTGCATGAAGATATTTTATGTTATACAGAAAATAATAACAGCATACAGGTTCGAAACAACATAAAGACGAGCAAAAATTCCTTTTGAGCAAAAATTTCAAAACAGAAATCGAGCATTTACAGATTACCAGATACGACAGCTAACCACTCAGTCCCATTATCCCATTAACACCTGCTTAATACATGCATGCGTATGCACACGCACGAACACACACACACACACACACACACACACACACACACACACACACACACACACACACACACACCTCCCGA